>NW_028319626.1:1295000-1595000 GCF_062004578.1 Staurois parvus
ACGGGGTGCGATTATGATGCAGTGCGGAATTCGCACAGAAACCAGTGGAAATTCTTCACCACATCAGTGTGAACCAGGGCTAAGGGAAACAAATGGCTGGTTCTGACAATACAATGGCTTCAAAAGGGGGAGTTGAAGCAGTATGTGAGAAATACCTTGACCATTCTGATGACATATGAGCAACAGATATGCAAGGGTGACAATATGCAAGCAACAAAACAGTAATACCAGGGAAATAAATAGTAAGTCATGACAACACAAGGGCAACTAAGGGCAATCCCATCAATATATGAGTAAAAAACAGCCAATCATGAAAACATTTGGGCAACAAAATAGCAATATAAAGGAAATAAATGGGCAATCATGACAATACAAGGGCAGCTAAGGGGCAATCCCAGCATTATGTGAGTGGCAAACAGGCAATCATGACAACATGTGGACAAACAAAACAGAAATATCAAGGAAACAAATGGGCAATCACGACAAAATAATGGCATCTAAAGAGGGAATTAAGGCAGTATATAAGCAATTCACTTCCAGTCGTGATAATGTATGAGCAACAGACAGGAAATATGAGAGCGGCAAAACAGCGATACCAAGGAAATAAATAGTAAGTCATGACAACATAAGGGCAATCCCAGCAATATACGTATGAGCAACGAACAGGCAGTTATGACAGCATTTGGGCAACAAAATAGCAATGTAAAGGAAATAAATGGGAAATCAAGACAATACAAGGGCAGCTAAGGGGCAATCCCAGCAATATGTGAGTATGGCATCTAAAAGGGGGAATAGAGGCAGTATATGAGTAATACACTTCCAGTCGTGACAATATATATGAGCAACAGACAGGCAAAGGTGACAATATGTGACTGACAAATACCAGGCAAATAAATAGTCATTCATGACAATACAAGGGTAACTAAGGGCAATACTGGCAATATATGAGCAACAAACAGACAGTGATGCCAGCACATGGGCAACAAAACAGCAATATCAAGGAAACTAATTGCAATCATGACAATACAAGGGCAGCTAAGGGCAATCCCACCAATATCCGAGCAACAAACAGGCAATCATGACAACTTCCACTAAGCCACGATTGGTATAGTTAAGTTGCAATATAATATTTTTTTTTTAATTATTGTAAATTTTTATCAAAGGTCAAAGCTCATTTTTTTTCCAGAAAAGAGTTACAACACTTTAGGTGTAAACGTTGCAATAAAAGAGAATCACAATATAAAAGAAAACAAAAACAGAAGAAATGTGAGCATAAATTAGACAGCATGGTAAACTGTTCAATACAAAAACACAAAACAACATAAACCTGCACATCATTAGGTTACATTATTTGTCAGAGGCTCGGTACATAAAGAGGTGTCTGAGCTATATAAGGGGAGGGGGGGGGGGGGAGGAAGTCTACCAAAGGGAGATTGATCCCATAATTCCCAAATAGATCGAAAATGACCTGAGTAATCACCCACTGGAGCTGTAAGATATTCCATTTCCCTGATTTCAGAGATCTCTCTTAAGAGGCGGTTTAGCGTAGGGACATCAACTGATTTCCAGAGTCGTGTTATCTAGCGGCTGTCAGAATATGCATTCCCAACCTTTTAGACCACTTTGAAATACCCCTAAAGGGTAGTCCCAAAAGATAGTGTAGCAGGCAGGGGCGTATTTACCACAAGGCATTTGCCTAGGGCGGCATTTTTCAGGGGGGCAGCACTGCCCCCCTGGAAGAAAGGACAGAAGAAGGTGGCCTGGGGACCAAGTGGGATCTGAGAGAGGGTATGGGCCGCTTGACTCTCGTTTCCGGGGATGTCAGAGCTGTGAAGGTGAGTGTCTTTCTCTCTGTTGCTGGGAGGGGAGTGGCCGGTGTATGGGGGTGACGGTAGTGGAAGGCTCTCTCGGATGGGGGTGACAGGGGTGTTGTTGGTCAATGTCAGGCTGTCCCGGGAAGGGGTGCACATATTGTGCGTGTTGCCTAGGGCAGCACAAAACCTAAATACACCACTGGTAGCGGGTCTCGGGGTACGGTAACATTGAGTACTTGCTCCAAGACCTTTTTAACCATAGCCCAATAACCCACAATCTGTGGACAAAACCAAAAAATGTGTGCCAGGGTGCCTACTCCTCCCATGCACCTCCAGCACCTGTCAGACAGATTCGGGTTAATCGCATGAAGCAGGGGCATCACTAGGGTTGGTGTCACCCGGTGCGGTAACACTTGGTGTCACCTCTCCGACGATCCCCGCAGGATGGATCGGATCTGCGGATTGAGCATAATGGATCGGAGTCCGATCCATTATGCTCCTCAAGCTGCAGATCCGATCCATCCTGCGGGGATCGTCAGCTTGCAACCTATACGGGGTTAACTGATCTCTCCATGAGCTCCACGAAAAGGAAAGTTTTAAAGAAAGCCGAAGATCCCCGCAAGATGGATCAGATCTGTGGATTGGGGAGCATAATGGATTTAAGTCCGATCCATTATGCTCAATCCGCAGATCCGATCCATCTTGTGGGGATCGTTGGCTTGCTTTAAAATTTTCCTTTTCGTGGAGCTCGTGGAGAGGGTCCGGTGTCACCCCGTGCAATAGGTGTCACCCGGTGTGGCGCGCACCCCCCGCACCTGCCTAGGGACGCCACTGGCATGAAGCACTACAGGGGTCTTGTACCAATGCATCAATATTTTATAGAAGTTTTCTTTATACACAACGAGAGGTCTTAGTAACAGATTCCCAAATCATCTGCCAACATTTCAAAGAGATTGGGCATTGGAGTTCGTCCTCCCATCTCTTCATATAATGGCGAGGGTTATCAATAAGACAACCTTTATTGAAAAGTAGTTTATATAAAGAGGTGATAAGATGTTGTTGGGAGGGACCTATCCTCTCGAAATCTGTGGGGCGATCTGCGGGTGTTAAAGAGGAATTCCAGGAATGGAAAAAATTACAAAACTGTAAATAGGTATATCTGGCTGATCCAGGTATTGTGGATTTCCACGCCCTAATCTGCTCAAATGACCAAATCCTATGCGAGACCGGATTGATCAGATGACGGAGTTGAAATATCCCATTAATTGCCCAAGAGATCATCTGTGGGTAAGACAGACTATCTGGGAGCTCTGGATTATATAAAACATTCAACAATGGAGAGCACTCGGATATTAACTGCTGAGATTTCATACAAATTGACCAAATTTTGAGGGTAAATTTAATAGATTTGAGCAAGGGGGGGGGGAGGGGATAGGGGTAATGCATAATGAAAAGGGCATAACAATGAACCAGGAGCGGACTGACCATTTGGAAACTCGGGCACTGCCCGAGGGCCCAGGGTCAGTAGGGGGCCCCATGAGATGTCCCTGGTACCTTTTTCATAGGCTTTTTTGAGTTTGGGCAAGGACACAGGGGCCCCATGATCCCCTATTGCCCGGGGGCCCCATGAGTTGTCAGTCCGCCCCTGCAATGAACATGTGTGGATTGGATAAATATAGCCTAGTTCAATCTCTGCCCATCTGTTCTGAGGTTTTTGGGTAAACCATGATAGCGTTTGTCTCAGATGAGTGGCTAAATAGTATTTGGTAATATCTGGTGCCCCTAAGTTTCAGGGATCGTCCTCTCGCCGACGCACATCTATGCACCGGCGCTGAATCCCTGTCAGCCGTGTGCGAGCGCATACACGGGAGCGCGCAGTTACACGCATGCGCACCGGCGTGCACGTCATCGCAAGGCAGGCTATTTAAATCTCCAACACACTTTAGCCAATGCCTTCTGATCTACAATGTCCTGTACTCCATAACCTGATTCTGTTGCCTGTATCTGATCCTGACTAAGAAAGAACTCTGCCTGCCCCGACCCGGCTTATCCCTGACTATCCGCTTGCCTGCTCCCTTGTACCTGATCTGCCCAATTGATCTTGACCCAGCTTGTCTGACGCTGCTGCACCTACTTTCCTGCATCCGCACCTGGCCTGTATCCTGGTTGCCGCCATATCTACGTTCCTGCATCCACACCTGGCCTGTATCCTGGTTGCCGCCATACCTACCTGCTGCTGCACCTACTTTCCTGCATCCGCACCTGGCCTGTATCCTGGTTGTCGCCATATCTACGTTCCTGCATCCGCACCTGGCCTGCATCCTGGTTACCGCCATACCTACCTGCGGCTGCACCTACATTCCTGCATCCGCACCTGGCCTGTATCCTGCTTGCCGCCATATCTACGTTCCTGCATCCGCACCTGGCCTGTATCCTGGTTGCCGCCATACCTACCTGCTGCTGCACCTACGTTCCTGCATCCGCACCTGGCCTGTGTCCTGGTTGCCTCCATACCTACCTGCTGCTGCACCTACGTTCCTGTATCCGCACCTGGCCTGCGTCCTGGTTACTGCCATACCTACCTGCTGCTGCACCTACGTTCCTGCATCTTCACTTGGCCTGCGTCCTGATTGCCGCCATACCTACCTGCTGCTGCACCTACGTTCCTGCATCCGCACCTGGCCTGCATCCTGGTTACCGCCATATCTACCTGCTGCTGCACCTACATTCCTGCAACCGCACCTGGCCTGTATCCTGGTTACCGCCCTATCTACCTGCTGCTGCACCTACATTCCTGCAACTGCACCTGGCCTGTATCCTGGTTGCCGCCATACCTACCTGCTGCTGCACCTACTCTCCTGCATCCGCACCTGGCCTGCATCCGGGTCTTCCGGGACACCACCTGCCTACAGTCATCTCAATACCCACCAGGCACTCGTGCCACTCCTGGCTCAGTGCCCTCTGTCCCCACTATCAGGGGCTCCGAGCAGGAGTAGTAAGAGGATGCCCTCCTCTCCACGCCTGGCTCCCCAACCAAGTACATGACAGTACCAGAAGGCCTACGCGGAACTGCGCACGCGCACCGCCACGGCTGACAGGGATCCGGCAGGGAGAGGACAATCCCTGACACTAAGCCTCCGTTATTTTTAGATGTCAAAAGAACCGTTCTCGCTATTCGAGGCTTTCTGCCATGCCAGATAAATCTAAGAAACGCTCGTAGAGTCTGCATTTGAGCTTGTGGGATCGCGGCTGCAAGAGTCTCAAAAAGGTAAAGTAGTTTTGGCAGAATTGACATCTTTAACACATTTACCCTACCCAGGAAGGATATCTTATAGGCCTCTCGCTGATTTAGGAGAGCATAGATTTCCTGAAACATCAGGATATAGCTAGCGTCAAACAAATGAGCATAAGTTGGAGTCATGTGAGTGCCAAGGTATTTAATAGATGACATGCACCAGTGGTGTGAGTAATTTTGTTGGAGCAGTGAAAGGTCTTGGGATGGGATATTAAGGGGCATAGCTTCCGTCTTTGAAGTGTTTATTTTATAGCCAGATAAATCACTAAAAGCTTGTAAAAGTTTATGCAAAGCAGGTGACAAGTGTGGTTTAGTAATAGTCAATAAAATGTCATCTGCAAATAGTGAGAGTTTATATTCCTTCCCCTCACAGTCACTCCCGCTATGTCAGGGTGTGTTCTGATCGCTGCTGCTAATGGTTCAAGGCACAACACAAATAGGAGCAGGGACAGAGGACATCCCTGTCTAGTTCCACTGAGCATGGGAAAAGTATCGGATGTGGCATACGGAAGCCTAACCAGTTGCTGCCCAGCCGCCATCTGGCTATAGGCTCGTCCCTCCGGGTGGACGCCATATGGCGTCCTTTCTGGAACGCGCATTGCGCATGCCCGCAGGGCCGCACTGTGGCGAGATCTGTCACCGGCCGTGTACCTCGGTCGCGGCTGATGACAGATCTGTGTACCGGCCCTGTTGCGAGTACCATGTGACCTGCTGTGACCAATCACAGCAGGTCACATGACAGTTGTATACAATGGATGGCTTCCTTTCATGCCATCCATTGTGTACAAGTGTGTCTAGCTGTGAATGGTCACAGCGATCACATGCACAAGCTGGGCCAATCACAACCGAGCTGTGTCATGTGATTAGCCGTGGCCAATCACAGCTAATCATAAAAAAAAACCCTGAATGAATTGATTTCATTCAGGTAAATGCTTGCTAATAGCAAAGTAATTATTTGCTATAAGCAATCAAATTGTGTAAAAAAAAAAAAATAATGATCACTTCCCCGAAGTGGTACAATGTTACTATGATATACTACTTTGGTCATAGTGCAATATGAAAAAAAATATTAAAAAAAGAGAAAAAAATGTAATAAAAAATAAAACAATTGAAAAAAAATTATCAGTTTTTTTTTCATACTGTCACCAGTCAGTGTCCCTGATCACCGCCATGTCAGTTATATGATGACGCTGTACTGAAACTGTTGACAGTATGTAAAAAAAAAAAAAAATTTCTTTAATTTCCCGAAAAATTGTGTCAAAAAAATTACAGCTTCAAAAAACTCACCATGCCTCTTATGAAATACGTCGGACTGTCTACTTTACAAAAAAGGGTCATTTGATGTGAATGTATAATATATATATGTAAAGTGCTGCGTAAATTGACGGCGCTATATAAGTACCTGAAATAAATAAATAAATCAATTTAGGGGATATCTGTACTGTTCTAAAATTTGGGGGATATCTGTACTGTTCTGACATTTGGGGGATATCTGTACTGTTCTGATATTTGGGGGGATATCTGTACTGTCCTGACATTTGGGGGGATATCTGTACTGTTCTGACATTTGGGGGATATCTGTACTGTCCTGACATTTGGGGGATATCTGCACTGTTCTGACATTTGGGGGGATATCTGTACTGTTCTGACATTTGGGGGGATATCTGTACCGTTCTGACATTTGGGGGATATCTGTACCGTGCTGACATTTGGGGGATATCTGTACCGTTCTGACATTTGGGGGATATCTGTACCGTTCTGACATTTGGGGGATATCTGTACTGTTCTGATATTTGGGGGGATATCTGTACTGTCCTGACATTTGGGGGGATATCTGTACTGTTCTGACATTTGGGGGATATCTGTACTGTCCTGACATTTGGGGGATATCTGCACTGTTCTGACATTTGGGGGGATATCTGTACTGTTCTGACATTTGGGGGGATATCTGTACTGTTCTGACATTCTTGGACCTCAAGAAATTAGATTGGCTGTCAGTACTTCAGGATTGATCAATTTCCAGATATATCCCATAGTTTGTGAACTCTATAACTTTCCTACAGACTAAATAATAAATACTAATTTGGGTTATTTTCACCAAAGAAATGTAACAGAATACATCTTGGCTTAAATTTATGAAGAACAATTATTTAATTGCAAACTTTTATAAACAGAAACAAAGAAAAACTTTTTTCACAATTTTCGGTCATTTTTTGTTAATTCAGCAAAAAATAAATACCCCAGTGGTGATTAAATACCGCCAAAAGAAAGCTCTAGTTGTGTGAAGAAAATGATAAAATTTTAGTTTGGGTATAGTGTTGTATAACCGCGCAATTGTCATTCAAAGTATCCGGTCCTGCCGACTACGCCAAGATTGTGTGGCTGTCCACCGAGCTGTCCCAGGTTCCGCTCTGCTTCTTCTCCAGATGGGATAGCCACATATCCATTTGTAATGGGAGGAACTCTACAATTTTGTGTCATTCACTCTCCAAGCCTGAGTCCCATCTGCGTACATATTCCCAGTCTGAGGTCTGTTACCTGGATGTAGCACTACCCCCTGGGGGTTGCTCAGTATTTGGTTCCTGTCAGGGCTCCCGGGTATGACCAGAGGTGTGTGACTGATGCAGGGAAACGCAGACTTCAGATATGTGATAAACAATACAATTTATTAACACTAACCATACAAACATAAACGCAGTGCAATACTAAACATAATACAGTGCAAACAAACCAAACCACCCACAGATAACAGTACATACAAGCAAGCGTCGTCAGGCAGGCCGGGTCAATATCAATTGGGCAGGTAGGTACAGGGGGAGCAAGCAGAGAATGGTCGGGGTCACAGGCCAGGTTCAGCAGGTAGCAAGCAGCGTAGTACAGAGGGTCAGGCAGAGGGATGGTCAGGGTCACAAGCCAGAGATCAAAACAGGTAACAAGCAGCGTAGTACAGAGGGTCAGGCAGAGGGACAGAAACAGGATGCAGGACAGATACAGGGCCCAGGACAAACACAACACCAAGGCAGAGTCTGTGGGTCTGGCCATCCCTTAAATACCCCAGCATCATCAGTTCCAGGTGTTAGCTGGCTGAAAGGTTGAGTCTCTGATTGCTGGGAGCACCCGCTGGCCAGCCCTGGTACTGCAGATCAAAAGGCAGGTGAGTCCCACCATTGCTGGCCAGTCCATTCCTAACAGTACCCCCCCCCCAAGGAGCGGCCTCAGGACGCTCCAAACAGTCCTAGCTGGGCAAAATGTTCCACCGCCCGGGTCTGGTAACTGGCGGGATATCAAAGACTGGCACACCGGGCAGGACTCCGGGCAGCGGCACACCGGGCTGGACTCCGGGCAGAGGCACATCGGGCAGAGGCACACCGGGCAGAGGCACATCGGGCAGAGGCACATCGGGCAGGACTCCGGGCAGAGGCACATCGGGCAGAGGCACATCGGGCAGAGGCACATCGGGCAGGACTCCGGGCAGAGGCACATCGGATTACCAGGCAAAGCAGCAGGCAGCGGGCCACCAGGCGGAGCAGCAGGCACCGGGCCCCTGGGCGGGGCGACATGCATCGGGCCCCCGGGCGGAGCAGCAGGCACCGGGCCCCCGGGCAGGGCGACCGGGCCCCCGGGCGGGGCGCCAGGCACCGGGCCCCCGGGCGGGGCGCCAGGCACCGGGCCCCCGGGCGGGGCGCCAGGCACCGGGCCCCCGGGCGGGGCGCCAGGCACCGGGCCCCCGGGCGGAGCAGCAGGCACCGGGCCCCCGGGCGGAGCAGCAGGCACCGGGCCCCCCGGGCGGAGCAGCAGGCACCGGGCCCCCGGGCGGAGCAGCAGGCACCGGGCCCCCGGGCGGGGCGACCGGCGTCGGGCCCCCAGGCGGGGCGGCGGGCGCCGGGCCCCCAGGCGGGGCGACAGGCATCGTGCCCCCAGGCGGGGCGACAGGCATCGTGCCCCCAGGCGGAGCGGCGGGCGCTGGACCCCCAGGCGGAGCGGCGGGCGCCGGACCCCCAGGCGGAGCGGCGGGCGCCGGACCCCCAGGCGGAGCGACAGGTCTCGGGCCCTCAGGCGGAGCGGCGGGCGCCGGACCCCCAGATGGAGCGACAGGTCTCGGGCCCTCAGGCGGAGCGGCGGGCGCCGGACCCCCAGGTGGAGCGGCAGGTCTCGGGCCCTCAGGCGGAGCGGCGGGCGCCGGACCCCCAGGCGGAGCGACAGGTCTCGGGCCCTCAGGCGGAGCGGCGGGCGCTGGACCCCCAGGCGGAGCGACAGGTCTCGGGCCCTCAGGCAGAGCGGCGGGCGCCGGACCCCCAGATGGAGCGACAGGTCTTGGGCCCTCAGGCGGAGCGGCGGGCGCCGGACCCCCAGGTGGAGCGACAGGTCTCGGGCCCTCAGGCGGAGCGGCGGGCGCCGGACCCCCAGGCGGAGCGACAGGTCTCGGGCCCTCAGGCGGAGCGGCGGGCGCCGGACCCCCAGGTGGAGCGACAGGTCTCGGGCCCTTAGGCGGAGCGGCGGGCGCCGGACCCCCAGATGGAGCGACAGGTCTCGGGCCCTCAGGCGGAGCGGCGGGCGCCGGACCCCCAGATGGAGCGACAGGTCTCGGGCCCTCAGGCGAAGCGGCGGGCGCCGGACCCCCAGGTGGAGCGACAGGTCTCGGGCCCTCAGGCGGAGCGGCGGGCGCCGGACCCCCAGGCGGAGCGACAGGTCTCGGGCCCTCAGGCGGAGCAGCGGGCGCCGGACCCCCAGGTGGAGCGACAGGTCTCGGGCCCTTAGGCGGAGCGGCGGGCGCCGGACCCCCAGATGGAGCGACAGGTCTCGGGCCCTCAGGCGGAGCGGCGGGCGCCGGACCCCCAGATGGAGCGACAGGTCTCGGGCCCTCAGGCGGAGCGGCGGGCGCCGGACCCCCAGGTGGAGCGACAGGTCTCGGGCCCTCAGGCGGAGCGGCGGGCGCCGGACCCCCAGGCGGAGCGACAGGTCTCGGGCCCTCAGGCGGAGTGGCGGGCGCTGGACCCCCAGGCGGAGCGACAGGTCTCGGGCCCTCAGGCAGAGCGGCGGGCGCCGGACCCCCAGGTGGAGCGACAGGTCTTGGGCCCTCAGGCGGAGCGGCGGGCGCCGGACCCCCAGGTGGAGCGACAGGTCTCGGGCCCTCAGGCGGAGCGGCGGGCGCCGGACCCCCAGGCGGAGCGACAGGTCTCGGGCCCTCAGGCGGAGCGGCGGGCGCCGGACCCCCAGGCGGAGCGACAGGTCTCGGGCCCTCAGGCGGAGCGGCGGGCGCCGGACCCCCAGGCGGAGCGACAGGTCTCGGGCCCTCAGGCGGAGCGGCGGGCGCCGGACCCCCAGGCGGAGCGACAGGTCTCGGGCCCTCAAGCGGAGCGGCGGGCGCCGGACCCCCAGGCGGAGCGACAGGTCTCGGGCCCTTAGGCGGAACGACAGGTCTCGGGCCCCCAGGCGGGGCGGCGGGCACCGAGTCACCAGGCACAACCGTGGGCTCCGAGTCAACTGGGATGACCGCTGGCACTGGGTCAGACATTGGATCGTCTGGCTGGACAGCGGGCATCGGGTCACCAGGCATCAGGTCATTTGGCTCGACAGCGGGCACCGCGTCATCTGGCAAGGCAGTGGGCTCCGAGTCAACTGGTATGACCGCGGGCACTGGGTCAGACATTGGATCGTCTGGCTGGACAGCGGGCACTGGGTCACCAGGCATCAGGTCATTTGGCTCGACAGCGGGCACCGCGTCATCTGGCAAGGCAGTGGGCTCCGAGTCAACAGGCACGACAGTGAGCACCGGGTCATCAGGTACCGGATTGTCTGGCTCGACAGCGGGCATCGGGTCACCAGGTATGACAGCGGGCACTGGGTCACCAGGCATCAGGTCATTTGGCTCGACAGCGGGCACCGGATCAGGTACCGGATCATCTGGATCAACAGCGGGCATCGAGTCAACTGGCCTAATAGGATCGTCGGGCTGGATCAGTTCATCATGCTGGGTAGAGACATCAGGCTGAATGCCGGCGTCCGGCCGAGTAGAGGCTTCAGGCCGAGTAGAGGCATCAGGCCGAGTAGAGGCATCAGGCCGAGTAGAGGCTTCAGGCCGAGTAGAGGCTTCAGGCCGAGTAGAGGCATCAGGCTGAAGAGAGGCATCAGGCTGCATACAGGCATCAGGCTGAAGAGAGGCATCAGGCTGCGTACCGGCATCAGGCTGAAGAGAGGCATCAGGCTGAGTAGAGGCATCAGGCTGAGTAGAGGCATCAGGCTGAGTAGAGGCTTCAGGCTGAGTAGAGGCTTCAGGCTGAGTAGAGGCTTCAGGCTGAGTAGAGGCTTCAGGCTGAGTCACGGAAGGCAGGCTCACCGGTTTGGATACTGGCAGGATGGTATTGGTTGGACAGAATTTTCGCTTTTTTCTGGTTTTAACTACTGGAGCACTGCAAGTAAACACAGGTCTGCAAACGAATGGAGCAGCTGGAGACAGAGAAGAACTGGAGGATGGAACAGGAGAGGGAGCAGTTGCTACAGAGGGCTCTTTTACAGGGTTAAAGGCAGGATAGGTGCAGCGAGTGGGAACAGGGTACTGACATGCGGTAGATAGCAGGGCAGGAGGAGCTGTTGGGAATGCAGGAATAGAGTTTTGAGGAAATAGATTAGAAGCAGGACTGGGTCTTTGTAAGCTGACTGAGGCTGGGTGCAACAAATCTGTCCATGTCTGCAGTATGGGTTGAACAAAGCTGAGCTTACACAAAGCCTGTCTGGTCAATGACTGTACTGCGTTTATACAATCTCTTAGTGTCTGTGGTGAACATGTGGAATAACGCTCCAGAAAGTAACCCACATCATCCTCTAATAACCATACCAGGGACTCTACCTGGTCTGCACTAAATGGTGGCAAAAATTCATCCCTGCATTCGGGGGAACCAGATGAAACCAACTCAGCACAAACCTCAATCAAAGGCTGCACCTCAGAGAACTCTGTGCCCTGATCTACTAGAACATGAGCGAGCCGTATACATTCTAGTAGTTCATCCCGGGGATACTCCTTCAGAGTTTGATAAGCATACTCCCTGTCATCAAACACTAGCAGATATAAATACACAACCTCATCCAGATCCATCCTTCCCATCAACAAGCCAAGATGGCTTCCCTGTGCAGCCACTTCTGGTCAGGATTGGCCTTGGTGTAATGTCAGGGCTCCCGGGTATGACCAGAGGTGTGTGACTGATGCAGGGAAACGCAGACTTCAGATATGTGATAAACAATACAATTTATTAACACTAACCATACAAACATAAACGCAGTGCAATACTAAACATAATACAGTGCAAACAAACCAAACCAAACCACCCACAGATAACAGTACATACAAGCAAGCGTCGTCAGGCAGGCCGGGTCAATATCAATTGGGCAGGTAGGTACAGGGGGAGCAAGCAGAGAATGGTCGGGGTCACAGGCCAGGTTCAGCAGGTAGCAAGCAGCGTAGTACAGAGGGTCAGGCAGAGGGATGGTCAGGGTCACAAGCCAGAGATCAAAACAGGTAACAAGCAGCGTAGTACAGAGGGTCAGGCAGAGGGACAGAAACAGGATGCAGGACAGATACAGGATGCAGGACAGATACAGGGCCCAGGACAAACACAACACCAAGGCAGAGTCTGTGGGTCTGGCCATCCCTTAAATACCCCAGCATCATCAGTTCCAGGTGTTAGCTGGCTGAAAGGTTGAGTCTCTGATTGCTGGGAGCACCCGCTGGCCAGCCCTGGTACTGCAGATCAAAAGGCAGGTGAGTCCCACCATTGCTGGCCAGTCCATTCCTAACAGTTCCCCCTATAGTTCTGCACAGCCAGGCAACACATATTTTCCACAGACTTGCATCCAGGAGTTAGTAATCAGTCCTTGAGATTTTTTTAGGTTTTATTAGGGGGATTTCAACCGAGGCAGTGCAGCACAGACCAGAGCAACTTCTCACCTTCTACTTCCTACTGCTGAATCTCCAGATGCATTCCGTGAAGAGATTTTGAGGGCCCCCTTTCTGCAATGAGAGTTCACAGCTGCACCAAAGGGACTGGTGAGAGCAGGGATGCTGTTAAAAACCATGGGACCCCATACAGCTAACCTGACAGGTGAGGGGGGGGGGGGGGCTAAAACAAAAAACAGAGTTTACTATCCTTCAGTTATGAATGAACACAGTGAGTGATTGGTATGATCCCTCATTGTGTTAATTCAGGAAAGTAAGGGGATGATAATTGTGACATATTTACCAGACCCTTTCCTCACTCTCCATCCTGAAGGATCCTATTGTGTGAAGGGTGTGGTGGGAGGCAATTAATGGAACTGATCCCCTATGTGGCTTTTTTTGCAGCAGCTGAAAGCCAGCAGGAGGGACAGGAGAAGAAGCCAGCTATCAGAGAGCCATACAGGGGATCATATCCAGTAATTGCCTCCCCTGCTGTGCCAATCACCTTCCCTGATTACATATGATTCACCTAGCTGCCTGGCCCCAATGCTGGCCTGGGTGTTGTACAGGAGGACTGGTGGTGCCCCTTTATCCACAGCCCTGGGTGAGAGGGCTCATTGCCAATTGTTTACACTGCTAGCAGGGACTGAGTTACTAGAGGCAGGACATTAAGTACAGTGCACTATACTGCACCTTTGCTGCATTTTTCTTCACCTATACTGCATACTTGTTTATCGAAACGTCGTTAAGTGCACCGACGCTTCTTAATAGGCCCCACTGATAGCCAGCGGAAGGACTGCACCTCCCATAAAACCGCCCTGCCCCCTTTGTTCCCTTCATTTATATAGAAAGTGCTTATCCAGTCCGTCTAGGCCTAGCATTGTTGCCATTAATGCACCTTGGCAGTATAGTTCCTATGTTTGGTAAATCAAGCTTCATTACAGCTCACTGCTGCACTTTAGGTGATCTTGCTACTGTTAATGCTGATCAGGACACTAAGGGCTTTATTTACTAAAGGTGAAGAGTGCAAAATCAGACTTCTGCATAGGAACCAATCAGATTCTAACCTCAGCTTGTTCAATTAAGCTTTGGCAATACAACCTGGAAGCTGATTGGTTATTCTGCAGAGTTGTACCAGATTTTGCACTCTCCGGCTTTAGTAAATAACCCCCCAAGTGTCATCTTATGCCTAGTCCTTTATGCTAAATTGTATCTTTATCATTGTTAATCCATATCTATGCTTACTTTGTTACCCAATCGTATCCGGTGACAATATATTGCCTTTACTAACTGGTTCATTACATGTTTTCTTTGATATAGTACTACTACTGGGTACTAAGCAGGGGCATCCCTAGGGTTGGTGCCACCCGGTGCAGTAACACTTGGTGACACCCCCTCCAACGATCCACGCAGAATGGATCGGATCTGCGGATTGAGCATAATGGATCGGAGTCACTGGTACTAAGTATTGCTTTGAGTGGTTTTCTGTGATATTACATGTTTTGTACACTCAACCTGGTCTGTCAGAGGGGGTGAAGTTATTAGAGAGGTGGAGGTAAAGAACAGAGGACCCATCCTAACCATCAGCCCCTAGGGGGGTAGTGCTACATAAACTGTATCATCTATTTTTTTCCCAGTTCTATGCATTTTAGGAAGGAGGGGGGCGAAACTTGAAGTGGAAGGTCCTCTTTAACCCTTCCCTACTCTAACCAAAAAGTTTGGGCTATACATGGTTTTGGGCTAAAGAAGGAAACCCATATCAAACAAGAGAAGGGCATACAAACTCCATGTGGATTGACTTAGGAAAAATGCAAGGTAAGCGTGCTAGGCACTGTGATGTCGCTCAGTCACTTTAGTATTTAGAAAATCCAATCTTGTTTTGTTGGCTGTTTTTCTCACCTGACATTTTGCAGATCGGAGCCGTCATGTTCCATTAAACATGGGCTATTTATAGAAGAAGGATCAACTAACTGCATGGAAGCTGCGCTCTGCCTCTAATCTATGATACAATATGCTGCAGCAGTCACTCACACGGCCACCGGGCTCCTATACATAATGTATGACCAATCTGTTCCCGTGTTCCTCCATAGAATCAGGTAGATGACGTTAAAGTGACACTAAACTCGATCTATTGTATGTATTCTATGTATATATTCAGAACTCAAGAAAGTCCCTTCTATTGCTCTCAGCCTCCTCCAAACTACTTTTTTTTGCTGTGATCTGACTTCCTGCTAGAGGGTGACTATGCTCATTCTCCATCGTCCCAATGTTAGCAGTAATGTAACCACCATAAACCACCCTCTGTTGCTCGCTCCCAAGATGGACTATGGGATGTGCAGTGTGCATAGGGCAGTGCACATGACCACAACTAATGTGGACTGCTCATTCCACACAAACTGAATTAATGGGGAACCGGAAGAGAGGGGAAATCTTTCAATGTTACAATGTGGACACTACTGCTGGTGACAACCGGGGATTCACTTTGGAGGGATTTTTTTTCACATCCTGTTCTGTCGATGGGAAAAGAAGTGAAGGGAAATCTCCCCAATGGGACACAGATGGCAACAGAAAAAAACTGACAGGGGTTATTGTTAGAAATGTTCTATATAGCCCTACAGAACAGACAGTGCACTGTCATCATGTGCTTTTCTGCTTCACTGCAACCAGGAAACAGGAAACTTCAGGTATAGAGTATACCATAGATGCAGCTACAAACTTATAAACACTGCCATCTACTGACTGAAGAATATATCTCTACTGAATACTGATGTAGTTGTCTCACAAAATACATGAAGACTGTATTCCAACAGTTATAACCCTCCCTTTACTCTACTCAAAATAAAAAAAAAAAGCTTTGCTGATAGATCTATTTTAATTACTGTAAACATAAAACCCCAGCCGCCTCCTTAACAATATACCCACATGGAAGAAAAATATATTTTAAAAATATTCTTCCCAAATATATTGACATATATTTGAAATATTACAATTTGGGTCGTATGCAATATATTAAAAAAAAAAAAAGTGTGTGTGTGTATATATATATATATATATATATATATATATATAGTATGCTGAAATGTGTTCTTTATATCTTTATATAATACAAAATATATGAAATTTTTTTTTAAAAATATATATTTTTTAAATATATTCTTCAGATTTTCTTAACATATAAAAAAGTAATTTTTACATATATTTGTACGTGCATTCCAAAAATGTAGATTAAATGTATTTTTAAAGACATACATTATATTTGAAAATGTATTTATAAAAGTACTTTATATATTTTGTAATATATAAAAAACGCATTTCAACATACAGTGTGTATATATATACAGTTGTGACCAAAATTATTCAACCCCCAATGCTGTAAAGGGGTTTAGGGACTATAGTGTACATTTGGAATTGTATTCAGAATCAAATCCTACAAGGACGTTGTAACTACCCAAATGCAACTAAAATGACATCAATTGTTTATGTAATACAGTAGTAAATGGTTCTTATGTGGTTTCTTCATTGCCACAATTATTCAACCCCTTAAAGACTACCACTCTGAAGAACAGAGGTTCATACAGGTGCTTTCCATCAGGTATTGAAAACACCTGTGGATGTCACCGAGCAGCAATCAAGCATAATAAGCACCAATTAGGCAGCTTTAAAATGACTGTGATACTCAGCTCCTTCTAGACATTTACTGGTGTGGTTACAAACATGGTGAAGGCAAGAGAATGGTCCAGGAAGACAAGAGAAGAGGTGATTTCTCTTCACAGGAAGGGCAATGGCTATAAGAAGATTGCAAAGATGTTAAACATACCAAGAGACACCTTAGGAAGCATCATTCGCAAATTCAAGGCAAAGGGCACTGTTGAAACGCTACCTGGTCGTGGCAGAAAGAAGATGCTGACTTCGACTGCTGTGCGCTACCTGAAGCGTAGAGTGGAGAGAAGTCCCCGTGTGACTGCTGAGGAACTGAGAAAAGATTTGTCAGATGTGGGTACAGAAGTTTCAGCCCAGACAATAAGACGCACACTGCGTAATGAAGGCCTCCGTGCCAGAACTCCCAGGCGTACCCCCTTGCTGTCTCCAAAGAATAAGAAGAGTCGACTGCAGTATGCCAAAAGCCATGTGGACAAACCACAAAAGTTGTGGGATAGTGTTCTGTGGACTGATGAAACAAAATTAGAACTGTTTGGGCCCATGGATCAACGCTATGTTTGGAGGAGGAAGAACAAGGCCTATGATGAAAAGAACACCTTGCCTACTGTGAAGCATGGTGGAGGGTCAATCATGCTTTGGGGCTGTTTTGCTTCTGCAGGTACAGGGAAGCTTCAGCGTGTGCAAGGTACCATGAATTCTCTTCAGTACCAGGAGATATTGGATGGAAACGTGATGCAGTCCGTCACACACCTGAGGCTTGGGAGACGTTGGACCTTTCAACAGGACAATGATCCCAAGCATACCTCCAAGTCCACTAGAGCATGGTTGCAGAGGAAAGGCTGGAACATTTTGGAGTGGCCATCGCAGTCACCAGACTTAAATCCGATTGAGAACCTCTGGTGGGACTTAAAGAAAGCAGTTGCAGTGCGCAAGCCTAAGAATGTGACTGAACTGGAGGCCTTTGCCCATGAAGAATGGGCGAAGATACCCGTAGATCGCTGCAAGACACTTGTGTCAAGCTATGCTTCACGTTTAAAAGCTGTTATAACTGTAAAAGGATGCTGTACTAAGTACTAAGATTGAATGTCACTTGGGGGTTGAATAAAACTGATAATGCTGTGAGCACAGAAAAGACATTTGTGGTTATTTCATTATAACTGTTATGTTATATTTGTCTGACCTACAAGTGCCTCTTTAATGTAAATGTAAGCAAGATGACTGAATGATCAAAAGCAATGTCAAACTGGCCAAAACACTCAATTTCAGTGGGGGTTGAATAATTTTGGTCACAACTGTATATATATATATATATATATATATATATATTGAAATTAATTATATTGAATACGGCCAAAATTGTAGTATTTCAAAAATATGTAAATATATTTGGGAAGAATATTTTTTAAATGTATTTAAAATATATTTTTCTTCCATGAAGGGGAAGGCTAGGCAGGATTTTTTCGGCAAGCAAAAAGGTAAGCAGAACATTTTCAAATATATTTTTTTAGTTATGCTATGTGAATGGGGACATGTAACCAATATAAAGTAGGTGGAATCCCAATTTGGTCAATTTAGAAACCCACTGTAAGGGCATTGCAAATGTAAAAGGGGGCACTCTTTGCACCTAGAAGAAAAAAAGGTTTAAAGTGAACCTTCACCCTAAAAAGACCATGTGTATTCACCTGCTTCCTACCCCTTCATTCCCCCAGCTGGATATTTTTTTTTTTTTCACTTTTTTTTGCAGGTGTAGAGCAGCACACCTTTTTTTCTCAACTAAAGGATAATGGCCTGGCCAGGGGCGGACTGACCATTTGGAAACTCGGGCACTGCCTGAGGGCCCGGGGTCAGTAGGGGGCCCCATGAGATGCCTCTGGTACCTTTTTCATAGGCTTTTTTGAGTTTGGGCAAGGACACAGGGGCTCCATGATCCCCTATTGCCCGGGGGCCCCATGAGTTGTCAGTCCGCCCCTGGGCCTGGCCTTTGGAACACTGAAAAGATCTTCGGCTTCTGTGCACTTGCAGGTTTCCCTGTGTGCAAGGACAGCACAATCAAGGACAGCACAGTCAAGGAGGCCCAGGACCTCTATTTGTTTGTGCATGTGCAAAGATGTGCTGCAGGGCTCTGCCTGGTCCCGAAGGCTGGGCAGGGCCATTCAGTGCATCTAAGCACACATCAGACAATAAAAAATTGGTGGCATCAGTGGAGGAGAGGATAGAGCCATGATTAAGAGGACTGAAGTTCCTCTTTAACCTATGCATATGGAAAGTCTTCTTTACACTAAAAGCTGTGAAAATGTGAAAAATACTTCCACAGGAGCTAGTTCTGGCCAACTCTGGTAAAAAAAAAAAGCTGGATGAGTTTCTAAATGCTCAAAATATAACTGGCTATTCATACTTATGAGTACGTTGTTGATCCAGGGAATACCCAAATGTCTAAAAGTGTTACTAAACCCTGGACCCTGCATTCACAATATCCGCTCTCCCCGGACCCTGCATTCACTATATCTGGTCTCCCCGGACTCTGCATTCACTATATCTGGTCTCCCCGGACCCTGCATTCACTATATCTGGTCTCCCCGGACCCTGCATTCACTATATCTGGTCTCCCCGGACCCTGCATTCACTATATCCACTCTCCCCGGACCCTGCATTCACTATATCTGGTCTCCCGGGACCCTGCATTCACTATATCTGGTCTCCCCGGACCCTGCATTCACTATATCTGGTCTCCCAGGACCCTGCATTCACTATATCCGGTCTCCCCAGACCCTGCATTCACTATATCCGCTCTCCCCGGACCCTGCATTCACTATATCCGCTCTCCCCGGACCCTGCATTCACTATATCCGCTCTCCCCGGACCCTGCATTCACTATATCCGCTCTCCCAGGACCCTGCATTCACTATATCCGCTCTCCCCGGACCCTGCATTCACTATATCCGCTCTCCCCGGACCCTGCATTCACTATATCCGCTCTCCCAGGACCCTGCATTCACTATATCTGGTCTCCCAGGACCCTGCATTCACTATATCCAGTATCCCCAGACCCTGCATTCACTATATTCGGTCTCCTCGGACCCTGTATTCACTATATCTGGTCTCCCCGGACCCTGCATTCACTATATCCGCTCTTTCTGGACCCCGCATTCACTATATCTGGTCTCCCCGGACCCTGCATTCACTATATCCGGTCTCCCCAGACCCGGCATTCACTATATCTGGTCTCCCCGGACCCTGCATTCACTATATCTGGTCTCCCCGGACCCTGCATTCACTATATCTGCTCTCCCCGGACCCTGCATTCACTATATCTGCTCTCCCTGGACCCTGCATTCACTATATCTGGTCTCCCCGGACCCTGCATTCACTATATCTGCTCTCCCCGGACCCTGCATTCACTATATCTGCTCTCCCCGGACCCTGCATTCACTATATCTGGTCTCCCCGGACCCTGCATTCACTATATCTGCTCTCCCCGGACCCTGCATTCACTATATCTGCTCTCCCACAGTACACAGAACATGAAAATGCAATTATGTTAGTAAATATAAACTGCTAAATACCTTTTCTCATCAGCAGTATATAGCAGTCTTGTGACTTCTATCAGTGTTCAGCAAAGCACTGGTTAAAGCTTGTAGGAGGAGTTTTATTTCTGCTCTAGGAGGATGCAGGACTCCTGACCTCTGTCTAAACAGTGCTCATTGGCCCTGTACTGATCATATGCATGTTCCAAAGAAAAAAAAAACCTCTCTAGTTATACACACACCAAACGGAGCATGTGTAAAGTGTTTCAGCATGTCTCCACACTCATAGTGCCTCCACATAATATGTCTTATCAGGAGAGAAGAGGGGGACACTGGAAGAAGGGGAGGATCAGAGAAGTCAGGATCAAACAGCCTTTTTACACAATGCAGAGGATTAACCCCTTAGGCTCCACAGTGAGTATAACAAGCATGCTTTACTGCATCTACAGACTGATTGTACTGTTGTGGGTTTAGTAACACTTTAAGATAATCGGGAAGAATTTTTTTCCTTGTTGGAGCAAACTGGTCCATTCTAGATAAGGGTTTTTTACCTTTCTCTGGATCTGGGGATGCAAGATTTAAATTTATTTTGTTTGAGATTGTTGTAATATATTGTAATGTTTTAACCTGATTACCCATGTAACGATAGGGTCTGTTTATCAAAATTTGCACCAAAGTTTTCACTCATTTTCACCCAATATTCACATCTTATGTGATAAATCCTGAGTAAAAGTTGAATGAATCTCAGGTTATCTACTGACAAACAGACCCCATGAATACACTGAGCATTGTGCTGCATTGGCCAAACAAAATGCAGGCGAATTGTTTCATGTATTGAAGCTTTTTAGCCTGTTGGTACCAGACATGCTCACATATGTAGCAGCACAGCAGTGGACTTTAACCTCCCTAGCGGTCTGATTATGTCCATATTTCTGTGCTCAAAGTGGTACATTTTTTTACATGGAAATATGTATTTTTTTTATTGTAGTCCTGTAATTTTTAGGAATAACTCACTGAAATCTGTCCGAACAAGAGTCTAGTAAACACCCCGGGTAGGATAAAACTTGAAACACGAAATCATAAATTATAATTTAATAAATAATCATAAAAATAATAATATAATAATAATACATTTAATTCAATAATATAATCAAACCAAAAACACTGAAATGTGAAATATAGCGCCAAGTTCGCACATCGCTGAGCAAAGTCGCAGAATCGTTTTCAGTGTCTGATGAGGAATTTCCCCCACGATTCATTATCACTCAATTCTGCAAGTGGTTCTGATTTACTATCGCTGTTCTCTAGCCGGTCTAAAACCCCTTTTGACCTAAAGGGACGCTTTTTGGACGCCATGGACGTTTCTCAGTTTCCAGGCAGAAAGAACAGTAAAAATGCAGGCAGGGCGCCGGACAAAGCACTCGGGACAAAATGTATGTGAAATGGTTTGATACAGGAATGTTATACTATGTGATTTTAGTGATTTTAGTGAATGTCACTTTTTGTCATTTTCAAATTTCCCGCCAGTTCCGTCCCCCGTACGTCCCGACGCTCGCAGGGGACGGAATCCGAAATACAAATGCCGGCATCCGCCGGAGGACATTGCTGGGGACACTGCAGGAGGGACTTCGCGGGAGCGCAGGACAAGGTAAGTGATTGAGGGATCGCGGAGCAGCGCCGCATGCTAAGCCCGAGTGTAGCTTAGAGGTTACCGCTTGTGGTGCTGAAACTTTACCCCGAGCTACACTCGGGAATACCGCCGGGGGGGTTAATGGTGTGCTACTACATTAATGCATACAGCCAGCACTGCCGTCTTGTGCTGGGAACACGTTCACTCAGCATCTCTAGCACTGTGACCGTGCTTGTCACTGACAATTGCAGGGTCACTATTAACATCCCTCCCAACTGCCCCTGATTTCAAGAGACTGTCCCTCATTTGGAACAAAGTCCCTCTGCCCCTCTTTTCTCATCATTTGTCCCTCATTTTGGCCTGATCTATATAGTTGTATATAAAATGCACTATTTATCTTTCAAAAAGTGTTTTACAGTCCTAAACCTTTCATCCAGTTTCTAAATTACTGCATTTGTAAATTTCCAAAGCCAATATAAAAGGAATAGTAATGGCCAGAAAAGTACTTGTGGATTTAAAGCGGAGTTCCACTCACACTGTAAAAAAATAAAAGTCAGCAGCTACAAAAACTGTAGCTGCTGACTTTTAAAAAACAGCCGCTCACCTGTCTCACGATCCCGCGGTGCCCCCACCGCAGCTCTATTTACCGGCCGTCCTGTATTCCAGGTGCCGGCATCTTCAGTGTGGGCACCCGGCTGTGACAGCTTGAGGCTTCACAGCCGAGTGCCCACTGCGCATGCGCGAGAAGCGCTGTGCTTCCTGAATGGCCCCGTCATCTTCTGGGACCTGTCACGTGTCCCACAAGACTACGGGGAGGGAGGGGGGAGGACAACTTCCACTTCCAATCGCCTAGCCAATTGCAGCGGAAGTGGGAGTGGGTACCTGTCCATTTTGGGTACCTGCTCCCTCCCCCACTCCCCAAAGGTGCCAATCCTTAATGGGGAGCGGAGACTAATCTTTAAAGCGGAACTTCCCCTTTTGGGTGGAACTCTGCGTTAACCAACTATTTTTTTTTTGTATAATTCTTCTTTAAGGGGCGTGGCAGGGTGTGTGTCAGTAGACTGCCCCCCCTTCATCATGTGATTATTGTAAAAGCCAATCATTTGATACAAAAGCCCAGAAAATGCCTCTGGCATTAAGACTACCTTAACCCACCCCCCCCAGTCACACTGATGCCAACTTTGAAATCGTGCGACTTACATTGAAGCCGCATGATTTCAACATCGGGTGACATACTGATATGAGATGCGATTTGCATAGACATCTGACACAGATGTCTATGCAAATCGCACCAAAAGTAGTGCATGTACTACTTTGGAAATCAGTGCGGCTCCAATCAAGTCGGAACCTCACCGATATCGTAATAGGGTGCGACTTGGCGTGCGATTTGCAAGTTGCATGGCATGCAAATCGCATGCCAAGTTGCACCCAATGTGACCGGGGTGTAAAGGGACAGCAGGAGCCTACTACAAGGGGTTAGGACAGATTCAAAGTGATTAGGCTTCCTTAAAGAGTATGTAGCCATTTGCCCTGTGGAAGATTTACCCCCTTTCCTGACCAGGCCATATTTTACGATATGGCGCTGCGTTACTTTAACTGACAATTGCACAGTCATGCAACGTTGTCTTCTTTCCCCCACAAATAGAGATTTCCTTTGTTGGTATTTGATCACATCTGCATACATTATTTTTTGCACTATAAACAAAAAAAGACCAACAATCTTGAAAAAAAACAATATTTTTGACTTTTTGCTATAAAATATATCCAGTAACGAGTTTTACAAAAATAAAATTTCTTCATAAATTTAGGCCAAAATGTATTCTGCTACATGTCTTTCATAAAAAAAAATCCCAATAAGTGCATATTGATTGGTTTACATGGAAGGTATAGCACCTACAAATGGTGGTATATATCCTGGAATATAACAAAAATAATTCTGCGCTAAATGTCTAATATTCAGAGAGAATAAAGCAGCTGACATAAAATTGCTGGTAAGAATAAAGATAAAAAACTATACAAAATGTAGCGCTTAATCTCTCATAATTGACATAAATAATATAGAAAAAAGAAAATATGAAAAAGAAAAAAGTCCTTAAGCTAATGGTAAAGTCCTACATATATCACATTTTGGGAAAAGGAGATGAGTTGTCACAAAGAGAAAAGATCCTCCACCAACACCATACACAGCCTCTTACCAGAGAGCAAGACCACAGGGCATGCGGTCTTACACAGCGTTTATGATCACACAAAAGAGTAGGACCAGAAAACTTCTCCACCTGAAGGTACCTCCACAGCTCTCACCACAAAGAATGAACAAAGCCACATGCGAAAAATATATCCCAGAATATTTATTTATTTATTTTTATACTAGTAATGGTGGTGATCAGTGGCTTAAAGCGGGACTACGGGGAGCAATCTGACACTAACTGACACTGGTTGGGAACTGACTAACTGCCACTGACATCTCCAGTGACACTAATACAGTGATCAGTGCTAATAAATAGCACTGACACTACTAATGACACTGGGCAGGAAGAGGTTAACATCTGGGGTGATCAAAGGGTTAAAACAATGGCAATCAAAGGGTTAATATGTATCAGGGGCGGACTGACAACACAGGGGGCCCCCAGGCAATAGGGGGTCAAGGGGCCCCTGTGTCCTTGCCCAAACTCAAAACAGCCTATGAAAAAAGGTACCAGGGGCATCTCATAGGGCCCCCTACTGACCTCGGGCCCTCGGGCAGTGCCCGAGTTTCCAAATGGTCAGTCCGCCCCTGATATGTATCTAACTATTGTGTGGGTGCAAATGTGCTGCTTTTACTCACGTGTGGTGTGTCTTTCTTCTCTCCCTGGTACAAAAAGGTTCCAGGGAGAGAAGATCCAGCTAGATTCTGTGCCTGTTTTTACAAATACAGGCTCAGCTCTGCTTCTCTATTGGTTGCAGGAGATCAGCAGAGTCCTGACCACAAATCACATGTCCTGCAGTGAATGACAGCAGGGGTTAGCGGGGTGGGGCACACACATGCCCGCTCCAAACCCGAAAAATCACAGAGACGTACAGGCAGGGGCGGACTGACAACTCATGGGGCCCCCAGGCAATGGGGGATAATGGGGCCCCTGTGTCCTTACTCACACTCAAAGTACACCCAAAAAAGCCTATAAAAGGTACCAGGGGCATTTCATGGGGCCCCCTACTGACCCCGAGCCTTCGGGCACTGCCCGAGAGCTCGAATGGTCAGTCTGCCCCTGCGTACGGGTATGTTGCTGGTCCTATCCGCAGTACATTGCGGGCAGGCAGGCGGTCTTTAGCGGAGCCTATGGCAGCCCGATTCCCCCATCCACACGTTCAAGGCGGACTCCCTCCTTTGGAGGGAGTTGAAAGTCCGTGTTGCCCAGCGACAGCCCCAAAACATCACTGCTCTAGAGGAGATCTGCTTGGAGGAATGGGCCAACATACCAGCAACAGTGTGTGCCAACCTTGTGAAGACTTACAGGAAACGTTTGACCTCTGTCATTGCCAACAAAGGATATATACAGTCAGGTCCATAAATATTGGGACATCGACACAATTCTAACATTTTTGGCTCTATACACCACCACACTGGATTTGAAATTAAACGAACAAGATGTGCTTTAACTGCAGACTGTCAGCTTTATTTGAGGGTATTTACATCCAAATCAGGTGAACAGTGTAGGAATTACAACAGTTTGCATATGTGCCTCCCACTTGTTATGGGACCAAAAGTAATGGGACAATTGGCTTCTCAGCTGTTCCATGGCCAGGTGTGTATTATTCTCTCATTATCCCAATTACAATGAGCAGATAAAAGGTCCAGAGTTCATTTCAAGTGTGCTATTTGCATTTGGAATCTGTTGCTGTCAACTCCAAGATGAGATCCAAAGAGCTGTCACTAATAGTGAAGCAAGCCATCATTAGGCTGAAAAAACAAAACAAACCCATCAGAGAGATAGCAAAAACAATAGGTGTGGCCAAAACAACTGTTTGGAACATTCTTAAAAAGAAGGAACGCACCGGTGAGCTCAGCAACACCAAAAGACCCGGAAGACCACGGAAAACAACTGTGGTGGATGACCAAAGAATTCTTTCCCTGGTGAAGAAAACACCCTTTACAACAGTTGGCCAGATCAAGAACACTCTCCAGGAGGTAGGTGTATGTGTGTCAAAGTCACCAATCAAGAGAAGACTTCACCAGAGTGAATACAGAGAGTTCACCACAAGATGGAAACCATTGGTGAGCCTCAAAAACAGGAAGACCAGATTAGACCAGATCTAAAAAAGCCTTCACAGCTCTGTAACAACATCCTATGGACAGATGAGACCGAGATCAACTTGTACCAGAGTGATGGGAAGAGAAGAGTATGGAGAAGGAAAGGAACTGCTCATGATCCTAAGCATACCACCTCATCAGTGAAGCATGGTGGTGGTAGTGTCATGGCGTGGGCATGTATGGCTGCCAATGGAACTGGTTCTCTTGTATTTATTGATGATGTGACTGCTGACAAAAGCAGCCGGATGAATTCTGAAGTGTTTCAGGCAATATTATCTGCTCAAATTCAGCCAAATGCTTCAGAACTCATTGGACGCTTCACAGTGCAGATGGACAATGACCCAAAGCATACTGCAAAAGCAACCAAAGAGTTTTTTAAGGGAAAGAAGTAGAAAGTTATGCAATGGCCAAGTCAATCACCTGACCTGAATCCGATTGAGCATGCATTTCACTTGCTGAGGACAAAACTGAAGGGAAAATGCCCCAAGAACAAGCAGGAACTGAAGACAGTTGCAGTAGAGGCCTGGCAGAGCATCACCAGGGATGAAACCCAGCGTCTGGTGATGTCTATGCGTTCCAGACTTCAGGCTGTAATTGACTGCAAAGGATTTGCAACCAAGTATTAAAAAGTGAAAGTTTGATTTATGATTATTATTCTGTCCCATTACTTTTGGTTCCTTAACAAGTGGGAGGCACATATGCAAACTGTTGTAATTCCTACACCGTTCACCTGATTTGGATGTAAATACCCTCAAATTAAAGCTGACAGTCTGCAGTTAAAGCACATCTTGTTCATTTCATTTCAAATCCATTGTGGTGGTGTATAGAGCCAAAAATGTTAGAATTGTGTCCATGTCCCAATATTTATGGACCTGACTGTAACAAAGTATTGAGATGAACTTTTCATATTGACCAAATACTTATTTTCCACCATAATTTGCAAATAAATTCTTTCCAAATCAGCCAATGTGATTGTCTGGATTTGTTTTCTCATTTTGTCTCTCATAGTTGAGGTCTACCTATGATGCCAATTACAGGCGCAGAACAGAGGACCCAAAATGATCAAGCGGCTCTTTCAGGGGTGGCGCTACACCAGCCATAGCCTGCAGCGCTGATCGAGCAGGGAAAATCTGACTGATGGGGTGGTTGTACAGAAGTCAATCGGTAGAACGATTTCTGTTCAAGCACAGTGCCCATACATGGATTGAAATTTTCTGCCAGTCACTGGTGAACCAGCCAAATTTTGATCCATGTATGGGCGACTTAACCATTTTATAGGGGGGTTCATAGGTGGGAGAAGTTGTACTGTGCGTAATGAAGTTCCTTCACAATATATCTGATATTAGGATTAGAGGCTAAATGTCACCAGTCCCTCTACAAGACACTTACTAGCTCAGCTTTACATTTTAATAGTCATCTTCTTCTGCAGCAGAGGTGATGAAAGTACCCAGGTAGGGCCACAGGATGGACAAAATAAATGTCTGTAAAGCGGCCCTAAGTTGTATTTACCATTATGAATGTGTAAAGGCAAAAATTGTTCTTCTTTTCTGCTGTCTATGTTCTGTCGTTGAGATTTTCCTTAAAGCTAAACACCAGGAAGAAATAAAAGACACACATTACATAGTTATTCTGGCTGAAAAAAGACAAAAGTCCGTTCCAGTTCAACCATAGAAAAAAAAAAAAGTTATAATCCTACACCCACAGTTGATCCAGAGGAAGGCAAAAAAAACCCAGCAAAGCATGATCCAATTTGCTTCTGCTGGGAAAAAACTCCTTCCTGATGCCCCGAGAGGCAATCAGATATTCCCTGGATCAACTTTACCTATAAATGTTAGTATCCAGTTATATTCTGTGTATCCAAGAAAGAATCCAGGACTTTTTTGAAGCAATCAACTGAGCTGGCCAGAACCAACTCTTGAGGGAGTCTATTCCACATTTCCACAGCTCTCACTGTGAAGAAACCTTTCCGTGTTTGGAGATTAAATTTATTTTCCTCCAGATGTAAAGAGCGCCCCCTTGTCCTCTGTGATGACCTCAGGGCGACTAACTCTACACCGAGTTCACTATATGAACCACTGATGTATTTATACATGGAGATCATATCCCCCCCTTATGTATTATACATGGAGATCATATCCCCTCCTTATGTATTATACATGGAGATCATATCCCCCCCTTATGTATTATACATGGTGATCATATCCCCCCCTGTGTATTATACATGGAGATCATATCCCCCTTATGTATTATACATGGAGATCATATCCCCCCCTGTGTATTATACATGGAGATCATATCCCGCCTTATGTATTATACATGGAGATCATATCCCCCCTTATGTATTATACATGGTGATCATATCCCCCCTTATGTATTATACATGGAGATCATATCCCCCCCCTTATGTATTATACATGGAGATCATATCCCCCTTATGTATTATACATGGCGGTCATATCCCCCCCTTATGTATTATACATGGTGATCATATCCCCCCTTATGTATTATACATGGAGATCATATCCCCCCTTATGTATTATACATGGTAATCATATCCCCCTTATGTATTATACATGGAGATCATATCCCCCTTATGTATTATACATGGAGATCATATCCCCCCTTATGTATTATACATGGAGATCATATCCCCCCTTATGTATTATACATGGTGATCATATCCCCCTTATGTATTATACATGGAGATCATATCCCCCCTTATGTATTATACATGGAGATCATATCCCCCCTTATGTATTATACATGGAGATCATATCCCCCCCTTATGTATTATACATGGAGATCATATCCCCCCCTTATGTATTATACATGGTGATCACATCCCCCCTTATGTATTATACATGGAGATCATATCCCCCTTATGTATTATACATGGCGGTCATATCCCCCCTTATGTATTACACATGGAGATCATATCCCCCCTTATGTATTATACATGGAGATCATATCCCCCTTATGTATTATACATGGAGATCATATCCCCCCTGTGTATTATACATGGAGATCATATCCCCCTTATGTATTATACATGGAGATCATAACCCCCCCCCTTATGTATTATACATGGAGATCATATCCCCCTTATGTATTATACATGCTGATCATATCCCCCCTTATGTATTATACATGGAGATCATATCCCCCCTTATGTATTATACATGTTGATCATATCCCCCTTATGTATTATACATGGAGATCATATCCTCCCTTATGTATTATACATGGAGATCATATCCCCCCTTATGTATTATACATGGAGATCATATCCCCCCCCCCCTTATGTATTATACATGGAGATCATATCCCCCCTTATGTATTATACATGGTGATCATATCCCCCCTTATGTATTATACATAGAGATCATATCCCCCCTTATGTATTATACATGGTGATCATATCCCCCCTTATGTATTATACATGGTGATCATATCCCCCTTATGTATTATACATGGAGATCATATCCCCCCTTATATATTATACATAGAGATCATATCCCCCCTTATGTATTATACATGGTGATCATATCCCCCTTATGTATTATACATGGAGATCATACCCCCCCCCCCCTTATGTATTATACATGGAGATCATATCCCCCTTATGTATTATACATGGTGATCATATCCCCCCTTATGTATTATACATGGTGATCATATCCCCCCTTATGTATTATACATGGAGATCATATCCCCCCCTTATGTATTATACATGGAGATCATATCCCCCTTATGTATTATACATGATGATCATATCCCCCCTTATGTATTATACATGGAGATCATATCCCCCCTTATGTATTATACATGGAGATCATATCCCCCCTTATGTATTATACATGGTGATCATATCCCCCTTATGTATTATACATGGTGATCATATCCCCCCTTATGTATTATACATGGAGATCATATCCCCCCTTATGTATTATACATGGAGATCATATCCCCCTTATGTATTATACATGGAGATCATATCCCCCTTATGTATTATACATGGAGATCATATCCCCCCCTTATGTATTATACATGGAGATCATATCCCCCTTATGTATTATACATGATGATCATATCCTCCCTTATGTATTATACATGGAGATCATATCCCCCCTTATGTATTATACATGGTGATCATATCCCCCCTTATGTATTATACATGGAGATCATATCCCCCTTATGTATTATACATGGCGGTCATATCCCCCCCTTATGTATTATACATGGTGATCATATCCCCCCTTATGTATTATACATGGAGATCATATCCCCCCTTATGTATTATATATGGTGATCATATCCCCCTTATGTATTATACATGGAGATCATATCCCCCCTTATGTATTATACATGGAGATCATATCCCCCCTTATGTATTATACATGGAGATCATATCCCCCCTTATGTATTATACATGGTGATCATATCCCCCTTATGTATTATACATGGAGATCATATCCCCCCTTATGTATTATACATGGAGATCATATCCCCCCTTATGTATTATACATGGAGATCATATCCCCCCCTTATGTATTATACATGGAGATCATATCCCCCCTTATGTATTATACATGGAGATCATATCCCCCCCTTATGTATTATACATGGAGATCATATCCCCCCCTTATGTATTATACATGGTGATCACATCCCCCCTTATGTATTATACATGGAGATCATATCCCCCTTATGTATTATACATGGCGGTCATATCCCCCCTTATGTATTACACATGGAGATCATATCCCCCCTTATGTATTATACATGGAGATCATATCCCCCTTATGTATTATACATGGAGATCATATCCCCCCCTGTGTATTATACATGGAGATCATATCCCCCTTATGTATTATACATGGAGATCATAACCCCCCCCCCTTATGTATTATACATGGAGATCATATCCCCCTTATGTATTATACATGCTGATCATATCCCCCCTTATGTATTATACATGGAGATCATATCCCCCCTTATGTATTATACATGTTGATCATATCCCCCTTATGTATTATACATGGAGATCATATCCTCCCTTATGTATTATACATGGAGATCATATCCCCCTTATGTATTATACATGGAGATCATATCCCCCCCCCTTATGTATTATACATGGAGATCATATCCCCCCTTATGTATTATACATGGTGATCATATCCCCCCTTATGTATTATACATAGAGATCATATCCCCCCTTATGTATTATACATGGTGATCATATCCCCCCTTATGTATTATACATGGTGATCATATCCCCCTTATGTATTATACATGGAGATCATATCCCCCCTTATATATTATACATAGAGATCATATCCCCCCTTATGTATTATACATGGTGATCATATCCCCCTTATGTATTATACATGGAGATCATACCCCCCCCCCCTTATGTATTATACATGGAGATCATATCCCCCTTATGTATTATACATGGAGATCATACCCCCCCCCCCCTTATGTATTATACATGGAGATCATATCCCCCTTATGTATTATACATGGTGATCATATCCCCCCTTATGTATTATACATGGTGATCATATCCCCCCTTATGTATTATACATGGAGATCATATCCCCCCCTTATGTATTATACATGGAGATCATATCCCCCTTATGTATTATACATGATGATCATATCCCCCCTTATGTATTATACATGGAGATCATATCCCCCCTTATGTATTATACATGGAGATCATATCCCCCCTTATGTATTATACATGGTGATCATATCCCCCTTATGTATTATACATGGTGATCATATCCCCCCTTATGTATTATACATGGAGATCATATCCCCCCTTATGTATTATACATGGAGATCATATCCCCCTTATGTATTATACATGGAGATCATATCCCCCTTATGTATTATACATGGAGATCATATCCCCCCCTTATGTATTATACATGAAGATCATATCCCCCCTTATGTATTATACATGGAGATCATATCCCCCTTATGTATTATACATGATGATCATATCCTCCCTTATGTATTATACATGGAGATCATAACCCCCCTTATGTATTATACATGGATATCATATCCCCCCTTATGTATTATACATGGAGATCATATCCCCCTTATGTATTATACATGGAGATCATATCCCCCCTTATGTATTATACAAGGAGATCATATCCACCCTTATGTATTATACATGGAGATCATATCCCCCTTATGTATTATACATGGAGATTATATCCTCCCTTATGTATTATACATGGAGATCATATCCCCCCTTATGTATTATACATGGAGATCATATCCCCCCCTTATGTATTATACATGGAGATCATATCCCCCCCTTATGTATTATACATGGTGATCACATCCCCCCTTATGTATTATACATGGAGATCATATCCCCCCTTATGTATTATACATGGAGATCATATCCCCCCTTATGTATTATACATGGAGATCATATCCCCCCTTATGTATTATACATGGCGGTCATATCCCCCCTTATGTATTACACATGGAGATCATATCCCCCCTTATGTATTATACATGGAGATCATATCCCCCTTATGTATTATACATGGAGATCATATCCCCCCCTGTGTATTATACATGGAGATCATATCCCCCTTATGTATTATACATGGAGATCATAACCCCCCCCCCCTTATGTATTATACATGGAGATCATATCCCCCTTATGTATTATACATGCTGATCATATCCCCCCTTATGTATTATACATGGAGATCATATCCCCCCTTATGTATTATACATGTTGATCATATCCCCCTTATGTATTATACATGGAGATCATATCCTCCCTTATGTATTATACATGGAGATCATATCCCCCCTTATGTATTATACATGGAGATCATATCCCCCCCCCTTATGTATTATACATGGAGATCATATCCCCCCTTATGTATTATACATGGTGATCATATCCCCCCTTATGTATTATACATAGAGATCATATCCCCCCTTATGTATTATACATGGTGATCATATCCCCCCTTATGTATTATACATGGTGATCATATCCCCCTTATGTATTATACATGGAGATCATATCCCCCCTTATATATTATACATAGAGATCATATCCCCCCTTATGTATTATACATGGTGATCATATCCCCCTTATGTATTATACATGGAGATCATACCCCCCCCCCCCCCTTATGTATTATACATGGAGATCATATCCCCCTTATGTATTATACATGGTGATCATATCCCCCCTTATGTATTATACATGGTGATCATATCCCCCCTTATGTATTATACATGGAGATCATATCCCCCCCTTATGTATTATACATGGAGATCATATCCCCCTTATGTATTATACATGATGATCATATCCCCCCTTATGTATTATACATGGAGATCATATCCCCCCTTATGTATTATACATGGAGATCATATCCCCCCTTATGTATTATACATGGTGATCATATCCCCCTTATGTATTATACATGGTGATCATATCCCCCCTTATGTATTATACATGGAGATCATATCCCCCCTTATGTATTATACATGGAGATCATATTCCCCTTATGTATTATACATGGAGATCATATCCCCCTTATGTATTATACATGGAGATCATATCCCCCCTTATGTATTATACATGGAGATCATATCCCCCTTATGTATTATACATGATGATCATATCCTCCCTTATGTATTATACATGGAGATCATATCCCCCCTTATGTATTACACATGGTGATCATATCCCCCCTTATGTATTATACATGGAGATCATATCCCCCTTATGTATTATACATGGCGGTCATATCCCCCCCTTATGTATTATACATGGTGATCATATCCCCCCTTATGTATTATACATGGAGATCATATCCCCCCTTATGTATTATATATGGTGATCATATCCCCCTTATGTATTATACATGGAGATCATATCCCCCCTTATGTATTATACATGGAGATCATATCCCCCCTTATGTATTATACATGGAGATCATATCCCCCCTTATGTATTATACATGGTGATCATATCCCCCTTATGTATTATACATGGAGATCATATCCCCCCTTATGTATTATACATGGAGATCATATCCCCCCTTATGTATTATACATGGAGATCATATCCCCCCCTTATGTATTATACATGGAGATCATATCCCCCCCTTATGTATTATACATGGTGATCACATCCCCCCTTATGTATTATACATGGAGATCATATCCCCCTTATGTATTATACATGGCGGTCATATCCCCCCTTATGTATTACACATGGAGATCATATCCCCCCTTATGTATTATACATGGAGATCATATCCCCCTTATGTATTATACATGGAGATCATATCCCCCCCTGTGTATTATACATGGAGATCATATCCCCCTTATGTATTATACATGGAGATCATAACCCCCCCCCCTTATGTATTATACATGGAGATCATATCCCCCTTATGTATTATACATGGAGATCATATCCCCCCTTATGTATTATACATGTTGATCATATCCCCCTTATGTATTATACATGGAGATCATATCCTCCCTTATGTATTATACATGGAGATCATATCCCCCTTATGTATTATACATGGAGATCATATCCCCCCCCCTTATGTATTATACATGGAGATCATATCCCCCCTTATGTATTATACATGGTGATCATATCCCCCCTTATGTATTATACATAGAGATCATATCCCCCCTTATGTATTATACATGGTGATCATATCCCCCCTTATGTATTATACATGGTGATCATATCCCCCTTATGTATTATACATGGAGATCATATCCCCCCTTATATATTATACATAGAGATCATATCCACCCTTATGTATTATACATGGTGATGATATCCCCCTTATGTATTATACATGGAGATCATATCCCCCTTATGTATTATACATGGAGATCATACCCCCCCCCCCCTTATGTATTATACATGGAGATCATATCCCCCTTATGTATTATACATGGTGATCATATCCCCCCTTATGTATTATACATGGTGATCATATCCCCCCTTATGTATTATACATGGAGATCATATCCCCCCCTTATGTATTATACATGGAGATCATATCCCCCTTATGTATTATACATGATGATCATATCCCCCCTTATGTATTATACATGGAGATCATATCCCCCCTTATGTATTATACATGGAGATCATATCCCCCCTTATGTATTATACATGGTGATCATATCCCCCTTATGTATTATACATGGTGATCATATCCCCCCTTATGTATTATACATGGAGATCATATCCCCCCTTATGTATTATACATGGAGATCATATCCCCCTTATGTATTATACATGGAGATCATATCCCCCTTATGTATTATACATGGAGATCATATCCCCCCCTTATGTATTATACATGAAGATCATATCCCCCCTTATGTATTATACATGGAGATCATATCCCCCTTATGTATTATACATGATGATCATATCCTCCCTTATGTATTATACATGGAGATCATATCCCCCCTTATGTATTATACATGGATATCATATCCCCCCTTATGTATTATACATGGAGATCATATCCCCCTTATGTATTATACATGGAGATCATATCCCCCCTTATGTATTATACATGGAGATCATATCCCCCTTATGTATTATACATGGAGATTATATCCTCCCTTATGTATTATACATGGAGATCATATCCACCCTTATGTAAGGGGGGATATGATCTCCATGTAGAATACATATACATATATATATTGGTATGTGGCATATTTAATGTTTTATTGTTTTCCACATGGAATACTTTTATGCATAATTTTAAATAAATACTACACTATATACACCGTTTTCCGGGCTGAGTGTGCTATATATTTTATATATATATACCGTATTTTCCGGCGTATAAGACGACTTTTCAACCCCTGAAAATCTTCTGAAAAGTCGGGGGTCATCTTATACGCCGGTGCAAGCCGGTGTCAGGAGGGGAAGCAGCACTTTTTCGAGGGGCGGCGCCGCCCCCCCTCCTCCTCCAGCGGACACTAAGTACAGGGGTGGACAGAGGGGCTGCTGTACCTTACCTGGCTCCGGTCCCACGACGATCCGGTCCAGGAAGCGCGGCTGCTCCTTCTTTCAGTACGGCCGCTCGATGGTCACGCGGCCGCTCGGCTCCGCCTCCTCACTGGTGATTGGGCGCCAGCACTTTAAAGGCACACAGGCGACCAATCACCGGTGAGGAGGCGGAGCCGAGCGGCCCCGCGAAAATCGAGCGGCCGAACTGGAAGAAGGAGCAGCCTCTCCTCTCCCCCACTGACACTAACGATGGAGCACTATTCCTCCTCCACACTGACACCAACGATGAGGCACTGTTCTCCCCACTGATACCAATGATGGGGCACTATTCCTCCTCCCCACTGACACCAATGATGGGGCACTATTCCTCCCACTGACACCAATGATGGGGCACTATTCCTCCCACTGATACCAACGATGGGGCACTATTCTCCCCACTGATACCAACGATGGGGCACTACTTCTCCTCCCCACTGACACCAACGATGGGGCACTATTCCTCCTCCCCACTGACACCGATGATGGGGCACTGTTCTCCCCACTGATACCAATGATGGGGCGCAATTCCTCCCACTGACACCAATGATGGGGTGCAATTCCTGCCACTGATACCAATGATGGGGCGCTATTCCTCCCACTGACACCGATGATGGGGCGCAATTCCTGCCACTGATACCAATGATGGGGCACTATTCCTCCCACTGACACCAATGATGGGGTGCTATTCCTCCCACTGACACCAATGATGGGGTGCTATTCCTCTCACTGATACCAATGATGGGCCGCTATTCCTCCCACTGACACCAATGATGGAGCACTATTCCTCCCACTGACACCAATGATGGGACACTATTCCTCCCACTGACACTAATGATGGGACACTATTCCTTCCACTGACACCAATGATGGGGCACGATTCTTCCCACTGACACCAATGATGGGGCACTATTCCTCCCACTGACTAATGATGGGGCACTATTCCTCACACACTGACACTAATGATGGGGCACCATCATTCGTGTCAGTGAGAGGAATAGTGTCCCATCATTGGTATCAGTGGGAGGAGTAGTGCCTCATCATTGGTGTCAGTGGGAGGAATAGCACCCCATCATTGGAATACCATACTGAAATAGCATACCATATTGAAATCAAATCTGATGTTTTTTCATTTTTATTTGGTGTGCGTTGGAAGAGGGGTAGTCTTATACGGCGAGTATAGCTCAAACCCTATATTTTAACAGGAAAAGTAGCGGGTCGTCTTATACGCCCAGTCGTCTTATACGCCGGAAAATACAGTATATATATATATATATATATATATATATATATATATATATATACACACACACGCACGCACACATATACATATATATACACTGTATGTTGAAATGCGTTTTTATTACAAAATATATCAAAAATATTTTTTAAAATACATTTAAAATATACTGCATGTCTTTAAAAATACAAATCTACATTTTTGGAACGCATTTACGGATATATGTAAAAATATATGTTAAAATTACTTTTTTATATGTTAAAAAAATCTGAAGAATATATTTGAAAAAAAAATATTTTTAAAACTATATATTTTTTTAAATATATTCTGCAATTTTTTTTAACATATAAAAAAGTAATATTAACATACATTTGTAAATGCGTTCCAAAAATGTAGATTTGTATTTTTAAATACATAGAGTATATTTGAAATGTATTTTAAAAAATATTTCTCATATTTTTTGTAATAAAAATGCATTTCAACATGAGATTATATATATATATATATATATATATATATATATATATATATATATATATATTTATTTATTAATTTTTTTACTGAAATATATTGAATATGGCCAAAATTGCAGCATTTCAAATATATGGCAATATATTTGGGAAGAATATTTTTAAACAATATTTCAAATATATTTTTCTTCCATATGGGGTAGAAGACTAGGATCCGCAGCTCTTGGTGGAATGAGACCAAGAGAAATCCATGGTACATGTAAATAAACGATTACCAAAGGCACTGGATCAGTAAACGTGTTACAGGACTATCTGTGATCTGAGTGCGAGGTGTGAAAAAGATGCAGCCTGCAGTATCTGTATGAAGAGGAGATCACAAACACATGTTGCTCACTTGCATATTCTGAGTTTAATGTGTTAAACAGACATGGATCACATTATACAGATAATTACTTTCTTTACAGTGGCAGCATAGGTCACATGGAAAAACGCATCAGTTTGTGTTAGAGAGTTACCATTACTAACATATAGGATATTAAAAGAGAGAAAGCGAATGTCAGAACAAACATAAAACTGAACAAAGATATCATTAACCAAGTGTGACTAACCTGTATGAAGAGGAGAACACAGCCGGGCGTGGTGGTGTACGTCTGTAATCCCAGCTACTTGGGAGGCTGTCAGATTGCTTGAGTCCAGGAGTTTTGGTCTACCCTGTCGATCGGCTGTCTGCACAAGTTTGGTATCAATATGGTGGCTCTAGGGGAGCCAGGGGCCACGAGGTTTTCCTAAGGAGGGGTGAACCGGCCCCAGTTGGAAACAGAGCAAGTGAAAACCCCCGTGCCGATCAGTAGTGGGATCAGTGTAGAGCAGCCTGAACAATACAGTGAGACACAGCCTCTAAAACAGCGTTTTTCAACCACTGTGCCGCGGCACCCTAGTGTGCCGTGAGATAATGTCTGGTGTGCCGTGGGAAAAATTGCAATTTCATCCGTAACATGTGGCCTCGGCTCACAAATAGACCAATCATTAGAACAGCAATGGGCAAACTACGGCCCGCGGGCCGTATACGGCCCGGCGGACCTTTTAATCCGGCCCGCGGAGCGTGATACTGTCAGGATGATCTGTCCCCCTCGACGTATCTGCGCATGTGCCGGAGATCGCCGATCGGCTGCTAATGCCTGAAACTGGCACATGCGCAGATACGTCGAGGGGGACAGATCCTCATAGAGACAAGTCAAGGATCATTAAGCTGAAGGATGGAAAGCCAGGCCGCCATGAACTACACTCCTGTTGACATCCATGTATAATTGTTTTTGGATGTTGTACATAGAGGTATTATACATGGATGTCAACAGTAGTGTGGTTCATGGTGCCTGGCTTTCCATTCACCGGCGCAATGATCCTTGGCTTGTGGTGTGTTGCTGACAACTCTGATATACACCCTCATCCCTGGAGTTGCTTTCCCTTCCCACATGGAAGAAAAATATATTTGAAACACATTTTAAAAATATTCTTCACAAATATATTGCCATATATTTGAAATGCAATTTTGGGCATATTCAATATATTAAAAAAAAATATTATATATATATGAAGACATGCAACAAGAGATGGTCAGAGCCTGAAGACATGCTGCAAAGAGATGGTCAAAGCCTGAAGACATGCTGCAAAGAGATGGTCAGAGCCTGAAGACATGCAAAAAGAGATGGTCAGAGCCTGAAAACATGCAAAAAGAGATGGTCAGAGCCTGAAGACATGCTGCAAAGAGCTGGTCAGAGCCTGAAGACATGCAAAAAGATGGTGAGAGCCTGGAGACATGCAAAAAGAGATGGTGAGAGCCTGAAAACATGCAAAAAGAGATGGTCAGAGCCTGAAAACATGCAAAAAGAGATGGTCAGAGCCTAAAGACATGCTGCAAAGAGATGGTCAGATCCTGAAGACATGCTGCAAAGAGATGGTCAGAGCCTAAAGACATGCTGCAAAGTGATAGTCAGAGCCTGAAGACATGCTGCAAAGAGATGGTCAGAGCCTGAAGACATGCAAAAGGAGATGGTGAGAGCCTGAAGACATGCTGCAAAGAGATGGTCAGAGCCTGAAGACATGCAAAAAGAGATGGTCAGAGCCTGAAGACATGCTGCAAAGAGATGGTCAGAGCCTGCAGACATACAAAAAGAGATGGCGAGAGTCTGAAAACATGCTGCAAAGAGATGGTTGAAGCCTGAAAACATGCTGCAAAGTGATGATCAGAGCCTGAAGACACACAAAAAGAGATGGTCAGAGCCTGAAGACATGCTGCAAAGAGATGGTCAGAGCCTGAAGACATGCAAAAAGAGATGGTGAGAGCCTGAAGACATGCTGCAAAAAGATGGTCAGAGCCTGAAGACATGCAAAAAGAGATGGTCAGAGCCTGAAGACATGCAAAAAGAGATGGTGAGAGCCTGAAGACATGCTGCAAAGAGATGGTCAGAGCCTGAAGACATGCAAAAAGAGATGGTCAGAGCCTGAAGACATGCTGCAAAGAGATGGTCAGAGCCTGAAGACATGCTGCAAAGAGATGGTCAGAGCCTGAAGACATGCTGCAAAGAGATGGTCAGAGCCTGAAGACATGCTGCAAAGAGATGGTCAGAGCCTGAAGACATGCTGCAAAGAGATGGTCAGAGCCTGAAGACATGCTGCAAAGAGATGGTGAGAGCCTGAAGACATGCTGCAAAGAGATGGTCAGAGCCTGAAAACATGCTAAAAGAGATGGTCAGAGCCTGAAGACATGCAAAAAGAGATGGTGAGAGCCTGAAGACATGCAAAAAGAGATGGTCAGAGCCTGAAAACATGCAAAAAGAGATGGTCAGAGCCTGAAGACATGCTGCAAAGAGATGGTTGAAGCCTGAAGACATGCAAAGAGATGGTCAGAGCCTGAAGACATGCAAAAAGAGATGGTCAGAGCCTGAAGACATGCAAAAAGAGATGGTGAGAGCCTCAAAACATGCAAAAAGAGATGGTCAGAGACAAGTCAAGGATCATTAAGCTGAAGGATGGAAAGCCAGGCCGCCATGAACTACACTCCTGTTGACATCCATGTATAATTGTTTTTGGATGTTGTACATAGAGGTATTATACATGGATGTCAACAGTAGTGTGGTTCATGGTGCCTGGCTTTCCATTCACCGGCGCAATGATCCTTGGCTTGTGGTGTGCTGCTGACAACTCTGATATACACCCTCATCCCTGGAGTTGCTTTCCCTTCCCACATGGAAGAAAAATATATTTGAAACACATTTTAAAAATATTCTTCACAAATATATTGCCATATATTTGAAATGCAATTTTGGGCATATTCAATATATTAAAAAAAAATATTATATATATATGAAGACATGCAACAAGAGATGGTCAGAGCCTGAAGACATGCTGCAAAGAGATGGTCAAAGCCTGAAGACATGCTGCAAAGAGATGGTCAGATCCTGAAGACATGCTGCAAAGAGATGGTCAGAGCCTGAAGACATGCTGCAAAGAGATGGTCAGAGCCTGAAGACATGCAAAAAGAGATGGTCAGAGCCTGAAGACATGCAAAAAGAGATGGTCAGAGCCTGAAGACATGCTGCAAAGAGCTGGTCAGAGCCTGAAGACATGCAAAAAGAGATGGCGAGAGCCTGGAGACATGCAAAAAGAGATGGTGAGAGCCTGAAAACATGCAAAAAGAGATGGTCAGAGCCTGAAAACATGCAAGAAGAGATGGTCAGAGCCTAAAGACATGCTGCAAAGAGATGGTCAGATCCTGAAGACATGCTGCAAAGAGATGGTCAGAGCCTAAAGACATGCTGCAAAGTGATAGTCAGAGCCTGAAGACATGCTGCAAAGAGATGGTCAGAGCCTGAAGACATGCAAAAGGAGATGGTGAGAGCCTGAAGACATGCTGCAAAGAGATGGTCAGAGCCTGAAGACATGCAAAAAGAGATGGTCAGAGCCTGAAGACATGCTGCAAAGAGATGGTCAGAGCCTGCAGACATACAAAAAGAGATGGCGAGAGTCTGAAAACATGCTGCAAAGAGATGGTTGAAGCCTGAAAACATGCTGCAAAGTGATGATCAGAGCCTGAAGACACACAAAAAGAGATGGTCAGAGCCTGAAGACATGCTGCAAAGAGATGGTCAGAGCCTGAAGACATGCAAAAAGAGATGGTGAGAGCCTGAAGACATGCTGCAAAGAGATGGTCAGAGCCTGAAGACATGCAAAAAGAGATTGTCAGAGCCTGAAAACATGCAAAAAGAGATGGTGAGAGCCTAAAAACATGCAAAAAGAGATGGTCACAGCCTGAAGACATGCTGCAAAGAGATGGTCAGAGCCTGAAGACATGCAAAAAGAGATTGTCAGAGCCTGAAAACATGCAAAAAGAGATTGTCAGAGCCTGAAAACATGCAAAAAGAGATGGTGAGAGCCTAAAAACATGCAAAAAGAGATGGTCACAGCCTGAAGACATGCTGCAAAGAGATGGTCAGAGCCTGAAAACATGCAAAAAGAGATGGTCACAGCCTGAAGACATGCTGCAAAGAGATGGTCACAGCCTGAAGACATGCTGCAAAGAGATGGTCAGAGCCTGAAGACATGCTGCAAAGAGATGGTCAGTACTAGAGATGAGCGAATCGAACATGACGAAGTGGAATTCGTTCCGAAGATTTGGAAAAATTCTATTCGCGACGAATCCGAAGATTAGCAAACTTCGGATGCACGAATCGAATTTTCCCAAAAATGGCGGCGACATGTGTGGCGACGGAGAAAATGGACAGAGAAGATGGGGCGGGGATCTCTGGGAAGGCGCGCAGACAAGGCGCGCTGACCCATAATGCATTCATGACATGTGATCGCATTAGCCAATCAGCAGCCAGCCAGCACTGTGTAATGGTGGAGCTATAAATCGCGGCTATCTTAGAATTCTCCATTAGCCTCCGGTCATTCAAGAGAGACAGACCTGTGTGTATTAAGGGACAGAGTTAGGGCCACAGAGACTTTAGGGCCACAGAATCGTTACTCAGGGACACAGAATCGTTACTCAGGGACACAGAATCGTTACTCAGGGACACAGAATCGTTACTTAGGGCCACAGCTATCAAAGAATCGAAAATTTAAAGTGACATACACCCTTTTTTTTTTTGGTGGCTGTCGTGCACAGTTGGTGCTGCAGTTTGCCGATTGTGCAAAATAAACTGACTTTCTGCTTCACAACCACTATTGTACGTTCAAAGAGTTAAATCCATTTACACGCCGGCTGGCGGTAATATTTTTTGGGTGATTAGTGCATTCCAGTGACACAAACGTACAGTTTCCAGCCAACGGCAAGCTGCAATTGACCGATTGTGTACAATAAACTGACTTTCTGCTTCACAACCACTATTGTACGTTCAAAGAGTTAGATCCATTTACACGCCGGGTGGCGGTAATATTTTTTGGGTGATTAGTGCATTCCAGTGACAGAAACGTACAGTTTCCAGCCAACGGCAAGCTGCAATTGACCGATTGTGCTAAATAAACTGACTTTCTGCTTCACAACCACTATTGTACGTTCAAAGAGTTAAATCCATTTACACGCCGGCTGGCGGTAATATTTTTTGGGTGATTAGTGCATTCCAGTGACAGAAACGTACAGTTTCCAGCCAACGGCAAGCTGCAATTGACCGATTGTGTACAATAAACTGACTTTCTGCTTCACAACCACTATTGTACGTTCAAAGAGTTAAATCCATTTACACGCCGGCTGGCGGTAATATTTTTTGGGTGATTAGTGCATTCCAGTGACCTAAACGTACAGTTTCCAGCCAACGGCAAGCTGCAATTGACCGATTGTGCTAAATAAACTGACTTTCTGCTTCACAACCACTATTGTACGTTCAAAGAGTTAAATCCATATACACGCCGGGTGGCGGTAATATTTTTTGGGTGATTAGTGCATTCCAGTGACATAAACGTACAGTTTACAGCCAACGGCAAGCTGCAATTGACCGATTGTGCTAAATAAACTGACTTTCTGCTTCACAACCACTATTGTACGTTCAAAGAGTTAAATCCGGTTTTATTTTTGGGGTGCTTATTGAATTAAAGAGTATGTCAGACAACACGCAGAGGAGTGGCAGAAGAGGCAATGTTTCAGGAGCGAGCAGACGTGGCAGCAGAGGAAGGGGTCGAGGCAGCACTAGTCGCAGCCAGAGGCCAGTGCTCCCGGTGTCATTCAGCGGTCATGTCTCCACCGACAACCCTGCCGTCATCGATTGGTTGACTCGGTCATCTTCCTCTTCCCAGGTCCCCTTCTGACACCTACAGCCAACGGTCGGTGGGTACGTCAGACACAACCGTTAGTTGGCATGGCCCGGGAGCAAGCCCACTGAAATCACGTGTCCTCGACCTGCCCCTGTCCTTTGGTGTTCCCTCACCAAGCGAAGTATCGCATGCTGTGGGCTCAGCCCCACTGTACAGTGAGGAAGAGCTAACAGAGGGCGGTCAGGAACGGGGGGAGACATCCGCCTCTTCAGCAGCCAGGCGAAGAAGTACTGGCGAGGAGAGTGGCTCGGTAGCCGGTCTAGAGACAGGTCTGTCTCCTGACCCACACGCAGCCGAGGGGGCTAGTAGTGACGCGGAGACCCTAATTGATGATGATGAGGCTGATCGCACTTGGCAGCCTCGTCGTCATCAGGCTATTGCTTCCGCATCATCAGGAGAAGAGGGTGCCAGCTTGCCAGCGAGCAAAACAGTCGGTGGGTTGCCCAGGAGGCAGCAGGGTCGCAGCAGTGTCAGTGGAGCCAAACGGCCACGGAGTACAGCACCAGCTCTACTGCAGCCTACCACCACGGCCAGTAGTGGTGCCGGTGTGCACGGAGGAAGTAGCAGTCAGCCAGTGAGGAGTAGCGGGGGCAAAGTTTCCTACTCGGCGGTGTGGCAATTTTTCGTCAAGCCGCCCGAGAAAGTCAAGCGTGGCCAGGGGGCCAATGTTGGGACTACAGCGTTGCGGCAGCATATGCAGCGTCGCCATTCGGTGGCCTGGGAAAACCGTGATAAAGATACGGCGGTTCTGCCTGCCCCAGCCCCCGCTCCATCACCCGCTCCGTTACTTGCTCCATCACCCGACGTCAATCGCCCTCTATCAGCCAGTCAAGGCTCCAACACCTCTGCTTGTTGGCATCTTCCGCTCGTTCAGATGCTCCTTCTCCTGCTACTCCTCTTCACGGATTCCGTCAGCAGTCTTTCTTGGAATCCGTTTCCAAGAGACAACAGTTTGCGAGCACGCACCCGACGGTGCAGAAGCTGAACGTCCTCCTGTCCAAGTTGCTGGTGCTGCAGTCCCTCCCTTTCCAAGTGGTGGACTCAGCACCTTTCCAAGAAATGATGGCTTGTGCCGAGCCGCGGTGGAGAGTGCCAAGCCGGCATTTCTTCGCCAAAAAGGCAGTGCCAGCCCTGCATTCACATGTAGAAGAGATGGTGGGCCAGTCTTTGAGCATGTCGGTCTCTGCCAAAGTGCACGGCAGCGCCGACGTGTGGAGCTGTAACTACGGTCAGGGACAGTACATGTCATTTACGGCCCACTGGGTGAACGTGGTGCCGGCACAGCCGCACCAGCAACTTGGACAGGTCACGCCGCTTTTGCCTCCACGTTTGCACGTCCTTGGTCCAGCAAAGATGTCCGTCTCTACCACCTCTTCTTCCGCCGTGTCCTCAGCCGCCACCCCCGTGCCAAGTCCCATTACCCGACCGGCATATCACATGTGCAGGGCGCAACGGTGTCACGCTGTGCTGCACCTGGTATGCCTTGGCGAACGTAGTCACACAGGGGAGGAACTTCTGAGTGTAATGAACAGAGAAATCGACAGATGGCTGTCTCCTTGCAAACTGAAAATCGGAACCATGTTGACCGACAACGGAAAGAACATGGTGTCTGCTTTGCGTCAAGGAAGGTTGTGCCATGCGCCATGCATGGCCCACGTGTTCAATCTGGTTGTCAAGCGGTTCCTAAAATCCACCATCCCACTGCAAGACATCCTTAAAATGTCACGTAAACTTTGCATGCATTTCAGCCATTCCTACACCGCAAAGCACACCCTCCTTGAGCTGCAGCGGCAGAACGGAATTCCACAGCATCGCCTGATCTGCGACGTTGCAACAAGGTGGAATTCAACCCTACATATGTTAGACCGCCTTTACGAACAGCGAAAGGCCATCACCGATTTCCTGATGTTACAAGCGGATAAAGGTACTCCCCTGTGTAACTTAGATGTCAGCCATTGGCAGCTCATGCGTGACACCTGCCGCTTGCTCAGGCCCTTTGAGGAGGCCACGCTATTCGTGAGTCGGCAGGACTATGGGATGAACGACGTCATTCCTCTGTTGCACGTCCTGGAACAAATGCTGTTAACAATGGCTGGTCAGGGTGCGGTAGACGTGGCACACAGATCTCAACGCCACATGACCCCTGTGGGGGCAGGACAGGAAGAAGAGGAGGAGGTAGAGGAGGACATTGGTGCTCAGGAATTATTGAGTGAAATGGGTGGTTTTTCCACTCAGCGGACAAGAGTGGAGGAGCAGGAGCATCTGGTAGAGGAGGAGGAGGAGACAGAGGACCCAGACGCACCGTGGCAGTATGCTGTGGAGATGGAGGCAGGGAGTCCCTCGCATTCCTTGGCACAAATGGCCCATAGCATGCTCGGTTGCTTGCGTAGCGACAGCCGAATAATAACCATCAGACAGAGGGATGACTTTTGGCTGTCCACCTTGTTGGACCCTCGCTACCGTTCAAAAATGGTGGCCTTTTTCACACCTGCTGAGAGGGAGGCCAAAATAAAGTACTATAAAAACCACCTATGTAGTCAGTTGGTCTCTGCGCCAACGTCCATCCTCAGACACTGTGGGCCCTGTGCGCTCGCGTTCCGCTGCCATGGCAGCAGGGGAGGGGTGGGGTGGTAGGAGCAGTGGCAGCTCCACCAGCAGCGGCTGCCTCAGTCTGCAGTCGATGATGAGTAGCTTTCTTCACCAGCGCAGTAAGGAAACTACTAACCAGCCGCAGCAGCAGCAGCAGCATCAGGTGGACCTGGAGCAGGACCTCAAACAACAGGCTTGGGCCTACTTGGACAGCAACCTGCCAACCGAGGTAGACAATCCCCTTGACTACTGGGCAACGAAACTTGACCTTTGGCCCCAACTAGCTGAATTTGCCCTTGAAAGGCTGTCATGCCCGGCCAGTAGCGTGGCATCGGAGCGCATGTTTAGTGCGGCAGGAGGTATTGTAACTCCGCGGAGGACACGACTGTCCACCTAAAGTGTTGAGAGACTCACGTTTGTGAAAATGAATCAGGCGTGGATTAGTCTGGATTTCAAACCACCAGTTCCTGACACAACTGACTAAATCCGCCATGAATCATGCCCCAAACATGTTATTAGGGACAAATGGAAGACCTCCACCTGATCCGTACATTTGTATATATATTTTATTGAGAGGCTGCTGGTCAGCGGACTCATGTTTTGCACATTTTTAATGACTTATACTCTGCAGGTCGGGCCCCTCATGAATTGGGGTTTTTAAATTATTTATACTTCGCTGGACGACCGTCACATGAATTGAACCTTTTTAATGACTTATACTCTGCTGGTCGGGCCCCTCATGAATTGGTGTTTTTAAATTATTTATACGTCGCTGGACGACTGTCACATGAATTTAAACTTTTTAATTATTTATAGTCGACCAGTTCCAGACCGATGGAATAGCAATTTTTTTAAATATTTATTTGACACGTGTTGTCCATCTCATCAATGAGGTGGACTGTTTATTTATTGGCCACGGTTTGGCCCCCTCCTGTTTCTTACATTGTTAACTTGTTGTATCGGTCACGGTTTGGCCACATGTTTGGTTGTCTTGTTAAGATTTTCTGTAATGTACACAGTTACGCTTGACTTGTCGACTTTCCACAATCTACTAAGGTATAGCATCGCATCAGTTTTTTTTTTTTTTTTTTGGTCTAAACCATTTCTTATAATGTCAATTTGTAGGATACGCCGCTGTAAGGCGACCTACTTTTTTGTCACTGTGTAGACATCTATTTATAGGCCGATGTTTGGCCAGAAAGATATATTTAGTAATAACCTAGCCGTTCAAGCCGCTCACTGAACACCTCGGGAATTGCTTTGTATATCTGTCGCCTTAGGGGCCGCTGTCTGGAGACATAATTTTTTGTCACTGTGTAGACATCTATTTATAGGCCGATGTTTGGCCACAAAAATATATTTTGTAATAACCTAGCCGTTCAGGCCGCTCCCTGAACACCTCGGGAATTGCTTTGTATATCTGTCGCCTTAGAGGCCGCTGTCTGAACAGCTCATGAATTGCTTTCTATATGTGTCGCCTTTGAGGCCGCTGGCTGGACAGCTGATGAATTGATTTGTATATATGTACTTATTGTTCGCAGTCCGGACAGCTCATGAATTACTTTCTGTATATAGCCTTCCAAACCACTCTCAGAATAAGTCAAGATTTTCATGCTGTGTATAGCCTTATAGGCCAATGGTCAATCAAGTCATGATTGTTATAGTGTGTATAGCCTTATAGGCCGCTGTCTTTACAACTTATAATTCTATGCAGTATATAGCCCTATCGGCCACTTTCTGGCATCCAGTTGCTGTAGCCCCCATCACCACACTGTGCCACGGGCCCCTGTACCGCCTTCTCATACTGCTGCCAGATCCATCCTCTGCCATGTGCGTCTTTGTCGTCTGCTCACGCTGCTGGGTTCCAGTTTTAAACCTAGGCCTGTGTATGGCTTCCGAATACTGCTGCCTCCACCGCCACCCTGCGCCATGTGCCTTTGTCGTCTGCTCACGCTGCTGACGGCTTCCGCTTTTTAAACTAGTCCTGTGTATGTCTTCCGAATACTGCTGCCTCCACCGCCACCCTGCGCCATGTGCCACTTTCGGGTCTCCTCACACTGCTGCCAGGTCCATACTGATTCATGGCCCCCTGTACCGGCTCCTCATGAACGTGGTTCAGCGGGTTTGCATCACTTAACGGCAAATCGTTGACAAATGCTGGGACGTTCAGTGTTGTGCGCATTAAGCCAGACACCAAAGGGCAGCACAGACCTGTTATTACTCGCTCAAGCATGGCTGAACAAAACCAGTCTCTACCACAAATTGGACCCAGACCTGCCCAGGGTCTCGTAACTAGATTGCACGGAGGAGTAGAGTCCGTTATCGGAATTAAATAGACAAAACGCCACACCAAAAAGAGTGGCCATTTCCAACACTTATTCCAGAAAGAGGAACAACCCGTTTCATATACGGCCCGTAGATGTTTCACGTCTGCCACATTCAGTCGATTTAAGACGCAAGCTCCACTTCCTGTGGTCTCTGACCGTCGATATACCTTTAAGTGTCAGCTTTGAAGCTATATTCCCTCCGGAGCACTGACACTGGTGCCCTTCCGTCAACATGCCTTTAAGTTTCAGTTTTCAACCATATTCCCCACAGAAGCCAAACTCTTGGGTATCCCAGAAGCTGCTCAGCGGGTCAGGGCAATAAAGCTCCCGGTTCGCAGGTTGTTCCGTCTTATGGATGGAAGTACGACGGTATATGATCTTCTTCGCACCCACGGCATGACCTCAAAAAATTTCTGCATTGCATCTGCAATCACAACGCTGACTTCCCGGATCGCCACTCAGCCATTGGACTCTTGATAGTCGTCTCCCCACACTGCTGCTGGGGGGACTTTTTAACCTAGGCCTGTGTATGGCCTTCAATTGAAGCTGCTTTCGCTCCGCCACTCTGCCATTGGACTCTTGATAGTTGTCTCCCCACGCTGCTGCTGGGGGGACTTTTTAACATAGGCCTCTGTATGGCCTTTAATTGAAGCTGCTTACGCTCCGCCACTCTGCCATGGGCCTCTTGGGTATCCCAGAAGCTGCTCAGCGGGTCAGGGCAATAAAGCTCCCGGTTCGCAGGTTGTTCCGTCTTATGGATGGAAGTACGACGGTATATGATCTTCTTCGCACCCACGGCATCACCTCATAGAATCTCTGCATTGCATCTGCAATCACAACGCTGATTTCCCGGATCGCCACTCAGCCATTGGACTCTTGATAGTCGTCTCCCCACACTGCTGCTGGGGGGACTTTTTAACCTAGGCCTGTGTATGGCCTTCAATTGAAGCTGCTTCCGCTCCGCCACTCTGCCATTGGACTCTTGATAGTCGTCTCCCCACGCTGCTGCTGGGGGGACTTTTTAACATAGGCCTCTGTATGGCCTTCAATTTAAGCTGCTTACGCTTCACCACTCTGCCATGGGCCCCTGTACTGCCTCCTCTTGCTGCTGCCAGGTCCAGAGTGTGTCATGGGTCCCTGTACGGCCTCCCATTGCTGCTGACTTCATCGCCAGACTCTGCCATGTGCCACTTTCAGGTCTCCTTACACTGTTGGTGGGTTCCATTTTGTGATAGGGTGCTGTATGGCCTTCCATTGCTGCTGCCTCCACCGCCACCCTGCGCCATGTGCCTCTGTCGTCTGCTCACGCTGCTGACGGCTTCCGCTTTTTAACCGAGGCCTGTGTTTGGCTTCCGAATACTGCTGCATCCACCGCCACCCTGCGCCATGTGTCTCTGTCGTCTGCTCACGCTGCTGACGGCTTCCGCTTTTTAACCTAGGCCTGTGTATGGCTTCAGAATAATGCTGCCTACACCGCCACCCTGCGCCATGTGCCTCTGTCGTCTGCTCACGCTGCTGCCAGGTCCATACTGATTCATGGCCCCCTGTACCGGCTCCTCATGAACGTGGTTCAGCGGGTTTGCATCACTTAACGGCAAATCGTTGACAAACGCTGGGACGTTCAGTGTTGTGCGCATTAAGCCAGACACCAAAGGGCAGCACAGACCTGTTATTACTCGCTCAAGCATGGCTGAACAAAACCAGTCTCTACCACAAATTGGACCCAGACCTGCCCAGGGTCTCGTAAGTAGATTGCACGGAGGAGTAGAGTTCGTTATTGGAATTAACTGTGAGGGACTTTTAAACCTAGGCCTGTGTATGGCCTTCAATTGAAGCTGCTTCTGCTCCGCCATTCTGCCATTGGACTCTTGATAGTCGTCTCCCCACGCTGCTGCTGGGGGGACTTTTTAACATAGGCCTCTGTATGGCCTTCAATTTTAGCTGCTTACGCTCCGCCACTCTGCCATGGGCCCCTCTACCGCCTCCTCATGCTGCTGCCAGGCCCGTAATCTGTCATGGGCCCCTGTACCGCCTCCTCATGCTGCTGCCAGGTCCAGAGTGTGTCTTGGGTCCCTGTACGGCCTCCCATTGCTGCTGTCTCCATCGCCAGACTCTGCCATGTGCCACTTTCAGGTCTCCTCACACAGCTGGTGGGTTCCATTTTGTCATAGGGTGCTGTATGGCCTCCCATTGCTGCTGCCTCCACCGCCACACTGTGGCTCCACACTCTGGTTTTGGCCCCGTGACTGCCCAAATGAGTGAAGTGTGCGGTGATTCTAAGATCGACGGCACTCATCTGCATGTCATACTGACTGACAGTATTATTTCTCTTCCCCAGCAGACTCCAAGGGCATTTAAATTAAAGGTACAGTGTTCTGCACTAATATAAAGGCTCTCTGAAGCCTAGAAACACCCTTTTTATAAGTTAAATTCGCAGCGAATATATTCGGCTCGAAGCGAATTTATTCGGCGAATTCGGCGAATCAGCCGAACCGAATTTTTGAATAATTCGCTCATCTCTAGTCAGTACTATTAGACATGCAACAAGAAATGGACAGAGCCTGAAGATATGCAACAAGAGATGGTCAGAGACTACAAAGATGATCTAGGAGTTGTCAGAGACAGGGGACATGATTCAGGAGAACTATTACATGAGATTGCTAGAGATCACTTCCATTACGACACCTTTACAACTAATTGCTTCTATATTTGGGCTCCCTACAGCCCTTTTAAAAATGTCTTATGCAAAATTCAATAAGTCTGTCCATTATGGAAAAATCAAAAGAAAAAAAAAGAGACAGACAGCACAGAAATCCATAGTGTGAGACAAATAAACCAAATATTTAACCTACCAGAAGCCAGTTAAAAAACCCTTCTTGTCTTTGCTGACATGAGTACGAGCCAAAGCAGACCACTGTTTGCTGGGCTATACAAACAAATGGCAACCACCCCAACATATAATTAGCCTTTGCAGCAAGGAGGAGCACATGGGCATGTCATGTCAAAAACAAACAATTCCCAGCTCACTTACCAGCCAGCCTGCAACAAACCAAATTGACCCGTCTAACAATTCATGTTAAAAATAAGGGTCTTAGTTTGCACACATTTTCAAATATATGTGTAAGCTGCAGTGGCATCCCAGTGTACTGCAGTCCTAACTCTATAATTTTCAGAGTCTCCCAAATTGGAGTACATACACTCCAAAGACATGCTGGTAGGTTAATTGGCTCCTGTGTAAATTGGCCCTAATAAGGGTATCTATGAATGTGAGTTAGGGACCTTAGATTGTACGCCCCTTGAGGGTTAGGGACTGATGTGAATGTACAATATATATGTAAAGTGCTGCGTAAATTGACGGCGTTATATAAGTACCTGAAATAAATAAAATAAATAAATATACCTGTAGTACCTTAAAGGTACGGGACACCTGGTGATAGCACAATGGCAGCTGAAGGTATCCAGTGCCTTGAAGTGGCCACTGCAGCTTACACATATATTAGCAAAAGTGTGCAAACTAAATCCCTTGTTTTTATCATGTACTGATAGACGGGTCAATTTGGTTTGTTGCAGGCTGGCTGGTTAGTGAGCTGGGAAATTTTGTTTGTTTTTGACATTAGTTGCCCTGCCATGTGCTTTTTACTGCAAAGGTTAGTTATAGATAGGGGTGGGTGCCATTTGTTTGTATAGTTGTTGTATAGGTGGAGGGACGCATTGGATACCTTCAGCTGCCATTGTGCTCTTGCTGGGTGTCCCATGCGTCCCTTTACCTTTAAAGGAGGGGTGGGCTCCCTCCAGGCATACCTGCTCTCAACCTATCCATTACTAAAGGTATATGTGCTTCGACTTAGGAGACTCTCAAAATGATAGAGTTAGGACTGCAGTACACTGGGGTGCTGTGACGAAGCCACTTCATCTTGCAAATGTGTGCAAATGAAACCCCTTGTTTATAACATGAACTGTTAGACGGGTCAATTTGGTTTGTTGCAGGCTGGCTGGTTAGTGAGCTGGGAAATTTTGTTTTTTTTTACATTAGTTGCCCTTCCATGTGCTTTTTACTGCAAAGGCTAGTTATAGATAGGGGTGGGTGCCATTTGTTTGTATAGTTGTTGTATTGGTGGAGGGACGCACTGGATACCTTCAGTTGCCATTGTGCCCTTGCTGGGTGTCCCATGCGTCCCTTTACCTTTAACCTCCCTGGCGGTATTCCCGAGTGTAGCTCGGGGTAAAGTTTCAGTACTAAAAGCGGTAACTCCAAGCTACACTCAGGCTTACCATGCGGCATTGCTCAGGGGTTCCCTGCAGCGCTTACCTTGTCCTTCGTTCCTGCGATGTCCCTGGCTTCCGTGTTCTGGTCCCTGTGACGTCCGGACGTACGGGGGCCGGAACCGGCGGCAAATTAAAAAATTTTAAAAACTGTCATTTTTTTGTAAACAAATATTACATAGCAAAACATTGCTGTTTCAAACCATTTCACATACATTTTGTCCCGAGTGCTTTGTCCGGCGCCCTGCCTGCCTGCCTTTTGACTGTTCTTTCTGCCTGGAAACTTAGAAAAGTCCATGGCGTCCAAAAAGCGTCCCTTTAGGTCAAAAGCGGTTTTAGACCGGCTAGAGAATAGCGATAGTAAATCAGAACCACTTGCAGAATTGAGTGATAATGATTCGTGGGGGAAATTCCTCATCAGACACTGAAAACGATTTTGCGACTTTGCTCAGCGATGTGCGAATTTGGCGCTATATTTCACATTTCAGTGTTTTTGGTTTGATTATATTATTGAATCAAATTTATTATATTATTTTTTTTTATGATTATTTATTAAATTATAATTTATGATTTCGCATTTCAAATTTTATCATACCCGGGATGTTTACTAGACTCTTGTTCGGACAGATTTCAGTGAGTTATTCCTAAAAATTACAGCCTACAATAAAAAACTACATATTTCCATGCAAAATAATTGTACCGCTTTGAGCACCAAAAATCTGAAGTAATCATACCGCTAGGGAGGTTAAAGGAGGGGTGGGCTCCCTCCAGGCATACCTGCTCTCAATCTATTACTACAGGTATATGTGCTTCGACTTAGGAGACTCTCAAAATGATAGAGTTAGGACTGCAGTACACTGGGGCAGGGACGGACTGACCATTTGGAAACTCGGGCACTGCCCGAGGGCCCGGGGTCAGTAGGGGGCCCCACGAGATGCCCTTGGTACCTTTTTCATAGGCTTTTTTAAGTTTGGGCAAGGACACAGGGGCCCCATGATCCCCTATTGCCCGGGGGCCCCATGAGTTGTCAGTCCGCCCCTGCACTGGGGTGCCGTGACGTGGCCACTGCAGCTTGCAAATTTGTTTTTATCATGTGCTGTTAGAGTCAGTTCGGTTTGTTGCAGGCTGGCTGGTAAGTGAGCTGAAAATTTTTTTTCTTTTTGACACTGTTTGCAAGGGCCCTGGGCAGCACAGTGAGTGTCAAAGGGCCACATGAGGCATCAAAGTCTCAGATTGGACACCAAGGTACAAGATGGAGATAATGCTTTGGCAGCACCAGCAAACGTTCACTGTCCATCATTCTTGGTGAGACGTTACCCATCTGTGACCATTGTTAGGGAGGCCGATGTACCGTCTTTGGCGGTGTGTTATGTTGCTCTAATACCACCTCTTGACTATTCATTTAGCCGTAATAATAGTCATTTCCATACCTGTTTTTACTGGTCCAATTACATTATATGTCAGCAGACGGAACACTGCGGGGGTTTTTTTCATCTATATTCTGTTGCCAAGGTTACCAAGGACACACGCACAACATTCTACAGACACTGTAAAACACACATTTTTCGGGAATGAACAGCGTTACAATGGCACAGGCCACTGGGGTCATGTGTCCACTCACAACATCAAATTGTAAAATACATTGAAGATAAGTTAAAGTGCACCTTCACATAAAAAAAAAATAAAAAAACTTTCCCTGAGTGGATTCATCCTCCTCCACAAATTGTCTGTGCTATAAAAAATACATATAATTAATAAATAAATCAATAAATAAAATTCCTCCCACTGACAGCAACAATGGGGAACTATTCCTCCCACTGACACCAATATTGGGGCCCTATTCTTTCCACTGGCACCAATGATGGGGCACTATTACTTCCACTGACACCAATGATGGGGCACTATTACTTCCACTGACACCAACGATGGGAAACTATTCCTCCCACTGACACCAATATTGGGGCCCTATTCTTTCCACTGGCACCAATGATGGGGCACTATTACTTCCTCTGGCACCAATGATGGGGCACTATTACTTCCACTGGCACCAATGATGGGGCACTATTCTTTCCACTGACACCATGTATGGAATATCATTCCTTCTCTTACTTACCACAAGTGTTAAGTCATTTTTTTTTTTTACTACTGACTATGGGGCCAGGGGGATTGTCTACTTCCACAAATACCTGGGCATTTTTCTACTTTCACTGGCCAAAGCATGGCCCCCCTAATGTCTGGAGGACAGTGAACCAACCCTTTAAGTAGAAAGTTTGAGGTCTCCTGGTATAGTGCCTCTTCTTTCATAGGGCTGGTCTGATTTTTGGGATTCAATCAAACCACCATAGTGTCATCAAATATGACATTGCAGTTTTTGATGGTCCCAACCCATGACGGAAGATGTGAAAGGTTGTGAAAACCTTTTTTTTTAATTGCATACCTAGCCACCACGGTGCCATGGAGTCTGGGACAGGTTCTAAATTAGTTTCATGGATGAAGGTGTGAGTTGTCAAATCGCTGGGGTACAGATGGAAAACCAGCATATAGGTGGCTGACAGATGGTGTTAAATGACTCCACCCTCATTTAGGAATGGTTGTTCCAGTTTGACATAAAATGTGACTAACTACTACTACTCCTCCTACTACTACTACTATAACGTGACCTGAATAAGCAAAAACATTCACAGATTTCCTTCTTGATCACTAAAAATGTTTTGCTTTTCCCAGAACAGAATACTATGCCCAGAGCTGGATCATCTCCAAGGCTGTCAAGGTAAGAGTTAAAAAACCCCCAAAAAAGTAAAAAATCTATTTCAACATATTTGCAAATACATATACAAGTGACACTGCCTTGTCCCCTCTGATCAGGGCTGCTGAATGGGGGGTACAGGCAATCCTCCTGTCCCAGACCCTGGGCCCCATCAGTTCAACAGGAGGGCCTGGCAGGAGAGAACACAACAAATGCAACGCATGGTCTCAGGAGTCACACTGGAGTCACACCACTTCACTCTCCTCACCTCCTGATTGGTGGAACATTCTGTTATGACACCACCGCCGACTTTAGGGCTTCGCTTCTGAGTGCTCCTGTGTGCATTGCCATTGTCCATTGTCAAGTCCATTGTCAGGGAGCGTTTCAGAACGAGCATGAGCATGTGCTGAGAGGAAGATGGCAGAACAAAAATGTGCATCTGCTGAGGAAAAGACCTGGCATACTGTATTTGCCAATACTATACATGCTCCTTTGCACAGAAATGCGCACAAACGTTCACGTTAGCGCAAACATTGTTCAGACATAACATGTTCACAATCACCTGCTGCCAATTCTGCCACCAAGCGTCCTATATAAGGACAGTGACTGCACTTAGAATTTGCTGGATGATCTTCAGCTACTAGTACTGCTTGCTCCTGTGTATCCTATTCCTTGGACCTCCTGATACCGACCCGGCTTGTCTTGCCTTCCCCCTGTCTGACTTCTGGTTTTGACTTCGGTTTGCTCTAAGGGACTCTGCCTCTCCTGCCCAAATGTGTATGACTCTGCCCTGTTACCTGACTACTCTTCTGCCTGATTCCTGTGTATGACCTTGGCTACTGTTCCTGACCATGCTCCAGCCCTGTCTTTGGCTTGCCTCTATCTGTATGACCTCAGCTTCCATCCTGACTATGCTTCATCAGCCCTGCCACTCTGACCATGCTGCTACCTCGGGTGCCATCTTGCATGTGGCCTCTGCCTTGGTCCTGCTGCATCTCCAAGGGCAATAGAGGTCTGGTGGACTCCACTTCAAGATACCTCCAGCAGAGCTGCTTAAAAAGTACTCCCTGTTCCCAGCTCCAGGAGTGCTCAGTTGCAAGGGAAGCCCTCTAGTCAAGTTGGCCTCAAACCAGGTACCTGACATCCATAAAGACATAGTCAAGCATATGGGTAAAAGAGACACCACCCCTGACCAGCCCATGTGAGATAAGAGTAGGAAGCGGCCTCAGCCTTCACTCCTCTGCAAACTATGCACTCCTATATGACTAAACCTGGTGGGCAGGGTGAAACGCATCAGTGAGCATGGATTGTGGAGGAACGATGACTGTGGCCGCTTCCTACTCTTATATCACACTGGCTGGTGGGGTGAGCAGTGTCTCTTCTACCCATATGCTTGACACCTCTAAGACTAAGCCTGGTGGGCAGGGTGAAACGCATCAGTGAGTGTGGTTTACGGAGGAGCAATGAATGAGGCCACTTCCTACCAGGGACGGACTGACAACTCATGGGGCCCCCGGGCAATAGGGGATCATGGGGCCCCTGTGTCCTTGCCAAAACTCAAAAAAGCCTATGAAAAAGGTACCAGGGGCATCTCATGGGGCCCCCTACTGACCCCTAGCCCTCGGGCAGTGCCCGAGTCTCCAAATGGTCAGTCCGCCCCTGCTTCCTACTCATATCACAGGGGCTGGTCGGAGGAGCAACGTCTCTTCTACCCATATGCTTGACACCTCTATTATTAAGCCTGGTGGGCAGGGAGAAATGGATTCAATGAGCGTGGTTTGTGGAGGAGTGATGGCTGAGGCCACTTCCTACTCTTATATCACACGTGCTGGTTGGATGAGCAACGTCTCTTCTACACATATGCTTGACACCTCTTTGACTAAGCCTGGTGGACAGGGAGAAATGCGTCAGTGAGAGTGGATTGCGGAGAAGTAGCAGCTGAGGCCTCTTCCTACTCTTATATCACACAGGCTGGTCAGGAACCCATAATTCTGGGGGCCAAGGGAAAACCTTTCCTTCCTGCTCCAAGGTTCCTTCAGGTTGCAGGGCATATATACAGTGGGATAAAAAAGTATTTAGTCAGCCACCAATTGTGCAAGTTCTCCCACTTAAAAAGATGAGAGAGGCCTGTAATTGGCATCATAGGTAGACCTCAACTATGAGAGACAAAATGAGAAAAAAATCCAGACAATCACATTGGCTGATTTGGAAAGAATTTATTTGCAAATTATGGTGGAAAATAAGTATTTGGTCAATATTTAAAGTTCATCTCAATACTTTGTTATATATCCTTTGTGGGCAATGACAGAGGTCAAACGTTTCCTGTAAGTCTTCACAAGGTTGGCACACACTGTTGCTGGTATGTTGGCCCATTCCTCCATGCAGATCTCCTCTAGAGCAGTGATGTTTTGGGGCTGTCGCTGGGCAACACATACTTTCAACTCCCTCCAAAGGTTTTCTATGGGGTTGAGATCTGGAGACTGGTTAGGACACTCCAGGACCTTGAAATGCTTCTCACAAAGCCACTCCTTCGTTGCCCGGGCGGTATGTTTGGGGTTGAGACAAAAGTGGGGTGTGTGGAGGATGTTATAGCCACAAAAGTGGGGGGTGTGGAGGATGTTATAGCCACAAAAGTGGGGGGTGTGGTAGATGTTATAGCCACAAAAGTGGGGGTGTGTGGAGGATGTTATAGCCACAAAAGTGGGGGTGTGTGGAGGATGTTATAGCCACAAAAGTGGGGGGTGTGGAGGATGTTATAGCCACAAAAGTGGGGGTGTGTGGAGGATGTTATAGCCACAAAAGTGGGGGGGTGTGGCGGATGTTGTACCCACAAAAGTGGGGGGTGTGGAGGATGTTATAGCCACAAAAGTGGGGGGGTGTGGCGGATGTTGTACCCACAAAAGTGGGGGGTGTGGAGGATGCTATAGCTACAAAAGTGGGGGGTGTGGAGGATGTTATATCCACAAAAGTGGGGGGTGTGGAGGATGTTATAGCCACAAAAGTGGGGGGTGTGGAGGATGTTGTAGCCACAAAAGTGGGGGGGTGTGGAGGATGTTGTAGCCACAAAAGTGGGGTGTGTGAAAGATGTTATAGCCAAAAAAGTGGGGGGTGTGGAGGATGTTGTAGCGACAACAGTGGGGGGTGTGGAGGATGTTGTAGCCACAACAGTGGGGGGTGTGGAGGATGTTATAGCCACAAAAGTGGGGGAGGCAACTCTTTAATAAGGGCCGTGATTTTGTCCAAGAGCACAACAAGGTCACGCACGGCCCACAGTCCACAAATGTTTGCAGCAGCCTTTTAGCTTAAAAAAGCCAAAAAGTGTCATTTTATTATTTTCAGTGCGATGATTAGTCAGTCATTCATCTATGTGATTCATCTGTGCACTACATACCGTAAAGCAATTGCTTTATATATATTCTGCTTTTTTTTTCACATTCCAGAAACATTGGCAGTATTTATTTATCTTATCGCCAAAATCCACACGTTCCTAACCCCAGAAACCACTAAACAGCTCATCCACTCCCTCATCATATCACGACTCGACTACTGCAACTCCCTCCTCACTGGCCTGCCTCGCCGCTGGCTATCCCCGCTTCAGTCGATCCTGAATACGGCTGCCAGACTCATTCACCTTTCCAACCGCTCCGTCTCCGCCACCCCCCTCTGCCAATCCCTCCACTGGCTTCTGATTGCCCAACGGATCAAATTCAAAATCCTAACACTGACGTACAAAGCTGTCCACCATACTGCCCCGAACTACATCACTGACCTAATATCCAAGTACCACCCAACACGCACACTCCGCTCCTCACAAGACCTCCTTCTCTCTAGTTCCCTGGTCTCCTCCTCCCATGCCCGCCTCCAGGACTTCTCCAGGGTGTCACCCATCCTCTGGAACTCCCTGCCCCAACCCATCAGATTATCACCTACTCTTCTCTCCTTTAGGCGCACCCTGAAAACCCATCTCTTCAGGGAAGCCTACCCCACCCCCTGCTAACTTGCCGACCTCCTCCACTCTTCCTACCACTGCATCCCCACAGCTATCTCCTCCTGTGCCACCATCCCCTCCCTCCTAGATTGTAAGCTCGAAAGAGCAGGGCCCTCAATCCCCTCATGTTTTGCATTGTATTGGTTTTGTTCTGTCACATGTTCTGTCCCCCTTTGTAATGTACAGCGCTGAGCGAACTATCGGCGCTTTATAAATACTGTATAATAATAATAATATCTTTGCACAGAAACCAATTTGTAAATTATGGTAAGAGGCCCTATAATTAGAAACAAGATAAAATAATGTGTAAACACCTATTCATCCTTGACTTTCATAAATAAAATATGAACCTTTGAAGAAGGAAAAAGAATATTTCAATAGCAAGAAGGCTGCTGGTTTCACAAAGTGAATTCCAAGTAAGGTGAGCCTGGGCTTACAGGCGTCACAGAGCCCCCTGCTGGAGATGGGGTGCAACAGTGTTGAATTTAAAGTAGAGCTGCAAGCAAAACCTTTTTTTTTTTATTTTGGATGGGGAGGGGGAGGGGGGGAGTTATTTATTTCAAATATATCCTTCAGATTTTTTTTAACATATAAAAAAGTAATTTTAACATATGTTTTTACATATATCTGCATAAATGCGTTCCAAAAATGTAGATTTGTATTTTTAAAGACATGCAGTATATTTGAAATGTATTTTTAAAACTATTTTTCATATATTTTGTAATAAAAACAAATTTCAACATGCACTGTATATATATATATTGAATATGGCCAAAATTGTAGCATTTCAAATATATTTTTTTCCATGTGGGAACCCGGGCTCAAGGAGCTTACAATCTAAGGTATAACCCCCTGTCAGTTTATTTTTGCCATCTGTGCCCCATTGGGGAGATTTCCCTTCACTTCCTGTCCCATAGCCAAAACAGTAAGTGAGAGGTAATCCCTGCAAATTAAAGTGCTACTACACAGACATCAGTATAATCAGTCTGCATATGCACTAAAGCATGCTTGTTATACTCACTAAGGGGTTAATCCTCTGAATTGTGTAAAAAGGATGTTTGATCCCAGGGGCAGACTGACCATTTGGAAACTCGGGCACTGCCCGAGGGCCCGGGGTCAGTAGGGGGCCCCATGAGATGCCCCTGGTACCTTTTTCATAGGTTTTTTTTAGTTTGGGCAAGGACGCAGGGGCCCCATGATCCCCTATTGCCCAGGGGCCCCATGAGTTGTCAGTCCGCCCGTTTGATCCTGTCTTCTCTGCCCCTCCTCTTGTTCAAATGACCACCTAATACAGACTGAATCCGTGGTCACATGCACATGCTCAGTTTGGTGCGTATTGCTAGCGTTTTTTTTTCTTGGGAGAGTGCATGTGATCAGCACAGGGCCAATCAGCACTGCCCAGACTGAGGGGCAGGGGTTCTGCATCCTCCTAGAGCAGAATGAAAACTACTTCTACAAGCTTTAGCTAGTGCTGAGCTGGACTCTGATAGAAGTCACAAGACTGCTCTAACTGCTGATGAGAAAAGGTATTTAACAGTTTATATTTACTAAAATAAGTGCATTTCCATGTTGTGTGTACTGTGGGAGACCAGATATAGTGAATGCAGGGTCCAGGGAGAGCGGATATAGTGAATGCAGGGTCCGGGGAGACCGGATAGATATAGTGAATGCAGGGTCTGGGGAGACCAGATATAGTAAATGCAGGGTGCGGGGAGACCAGATATAGTGAATGCAGGGTCCGGGGAGACCGGATATAGTGAATGCAGGGTCCGGGGAGACCAGATATAGTGAATGCGGGGTCTGGCGAGAGCGGATATAGTGAATGCAGGGTCCGGGGAGAGCGGATATAGTGAATGCAGGGTCCGGGGAGAGCAGATATAGTGAATGCAGGGTCTGGGGAGACCGGATATAGTGAATGCGGGATCTGGGGAGACCGGATATAGTGAATGCAGGGTCCGGGGAGAGCGGATACAGTGAATGCAGGGTCAGGGGAGAGCGGATACAGTGAATGCAGGGTCCGGGGAGACCGGATATAGTGAATGCAGGGTCCGGGGAGACCGGATATAGTGAATGCAGGGTCCTGGGAGACCGTATATAGTGAATGCGGGGTCCGGGGAGACCGGATATAGTGAATGCGGGGTCCGGGGAGACCGGATATAGTGAATGCAGGGTCCGGTGAGACTGGATATAGTGAATGCAGGGTCCTGGGAGACCAGATATAGTGAATGCGGGGTCCTGGGAGACCGGATATAGTGAATGTGGGGTCCGGGGAGAGCGGATATAGTGAATGCGGGGTCCGGGGAGAGCGGATATAGTGAATGCATGGTCCGGGGAGACCAGATATAGTGAATGCGGGGTCCGGGGAGACCGGATATAGTAAATGCGGGGTCCGGGGAAGCCGGATATAGTGAATGCAGGGTCCGGGGAGACCGGATATAGTGAATGCAGGGTCCGGGGAGACCGGATATAGTGAATGCAGGGTCCGGGGAGACCGGATATAGTGAATGCAGGGTCCAGGGAGAGCGGATATAGTGAATGCAGGGTCCGGGGAAACCGGATATAGTGAATGCAGGGTCCAGGGAGAGCGGATATAGTGAATGCATGGTCCGGGGAGAGCGGATATAGTGAATGCAGGGTCCGGGGAAACCGGATATAGTGAATGCAGGGTCCGGGGAGAGCGGATATAGTGAATGCAGGGTCCGGGGGAGAGTGGATATAGTGAATGCAGGGTCCGGGGAGACCGGATATAGTGAATGCAGGGTCCGGGGAGAGCGGATATAGTGAATGCAGGGTCCTGGCAGACCAGATATAGTGAATGCAGGGTCCAGGGAGAGCGGAGGTGCCCATTATGAGGGGTTCCCACCATCCCTATGCTGAGTTCCTGGGTCTGTACACCTGCTGGGGACACCCAAAACTCCCAGGTGGACAGGAACAGTCAGGAATTATTGCAGGGAGATGTCACTATTGGAGTGCCCAAGATATATGAGAAGCCAATGGGTAAAGTTGTTTGGGTGAAACCTCTCTAAGAGGGGATATACCCTTACGTCCTTCAGTGTCTCTGTGACAGGAAGTGAATTAAAATGTCCCTAAAGTATTTTTTAGAAAAAAACTTGTGCTTGATAAACCGTGTTTATTTATTTATTTCAGGTACTTATATAGCGCCATCAATTAACACATCACTTTACATATATTGTACATTCACATCAGTCCCTAACCCTCAAGGGGTGTACAATCTAAGGTCCCTAACTCACATTCATACATACACATACTAGGGACAATTTACACAGGAGACAGTTCACCTACCAGCATGTCTTTGGAGTGTGGGAGGAAACCCATGCAAGCACAGGGAGAACATGAAAACTCCATGCAGGAGGCGCCATGGTTGGGAAATGAACCCATGACCCATTTACTGCAAGGCAGATGTGCTAACCACTAGACCACTGTGCCACCCATTAAAATTATGTATCTTAAAAATGTGGATCTACCACCATTTTATTCTCCAGGGTTTTTGCTTTCAGAAAATATATACATTTTTGTAGGCTTTAACTAATCTTCAGACCTAAAATTAATTTTTATACTGAAAAAATAAAAAAAATAAACACAACTCTGCCAGTGAAAGAGTTAAATAACTCCTGTGTAAACAAACACCCTTATGTCTCTCATATGTAAACAAACACTAAGGCAAGTTCAATGGCAGAGCTGGTTAGATTGGGTTGAGCAGTACTGCACAGCTGCTTGTCACTCAATTGGAGAACAACATAAAGGAACTATGGCCCACGGGCTAGATGTGGCACCTTGCTTGCCTTTACCTGGCCCTTGGGGCACCATTCCATCCACTGACACCAATGATGGGGCCCCATTCCATCCACTGACACCAATGATGGGGCCCCATTCCATCCACTGACACCAATGATGGGGCACCATTCTTCTCTTTGACACCAACAATGGGGCGCATTTCTTCCCACTGACACCAATGATGGGGCGCTTTTCTTCCCGCTGACACCAATGATGGGGTACCATTCCCTCCACTGACACCAATAATGGGGAAATATTCCTCCCACTAAATCCAATGATGGGACTTTGTTCACGCCTTCTAACACTGGGGCATTTTCTATTCCTTGTAGCCCCAGTCTGAAGGACATTAAACTGTCCCCCTGGTAAGGAAGCTCAGAGACGCCTGATTAGGACTAGTACTTTAACCACTTCAGTACTGGGCACCCTCTCCTGTCCAGGCCAATTTTCAGCTTTCACTGTTGCACTTTGAACGACAATTGTGTGGTCATGCAACACTGTATCCAAATTAAATTTATATTATTTTTTTCACACAAACAGCTTTCTTTTGGTGGTATTTAATCATCACTGGGTTTGTGATTTGTTTGCTAAACAAACTAAAAAAGACAACATTTTCGAGGAAAAAAAGTTTCTCTTGGTTTCTGTTATAAAATTTTGCAAATAAGTAATACTTATCCATCACTGATGTGCGCTGATGAGGCTGCACTGATGGACACTGTTAGGCTGCACTGATGGGCACTTAATGAGGTGGCGCTGATGAGGTGGCACTGATATGCAGCACTGGTAGGCGGTACTAATGGGCACTGATATGTGGCACTGATAGGCAGCACTGATTAGCACTGATGGGGCTGCACTGATAATCATGGCACTGACAGGTGGCACTGATGGGCACTAATAATGGGCACGATAGGCAGCACTGATGTGCACTCATGGGGCTGCACTGATAATCAGGACACTAATAGGCAGCACTGATTGGCACTGATGGGGCAGCACTGATAATCAGGACACTGACAGGCGGCACTGATGGGTACTACTAATGGGCACTGATAAGCAGCACTGATGGGGCTACACTGATCAGTGCACTGATGATCAGTACCTCGATTACCTGTGTAAATGTCCCCTGTCACACTTGCCGGTTACCTGCTATGATAGCACAGTGTGGAAAGGACTGCCGATAACCGGCAAGTCTGTTTACAATGTGATCAGCTGTGATCGGACACAGCTGATCACATGGTAAAGGGCAGCTGTGATTGGCCCTTTACCACAATCTGTGATCAGCTGTGTCCAAAGGAGACAGCAATCACAGAGTGAACCCAGGAGGCGTGGATCTGGGAGGACACTCTCCGAGAGCAAGAGAGCCGCCTTGTAGCCATCTATCAGTTATAGCGCGGGTCTGAAGTGGTTAATGTAGAACTATGGCCTCCCACCTAAAAATATAAGTCCATCTTCCCTTACAGTGTTCCCCTAGTCCCTCTGCAAATCCACACAAATTCCTGTTGATCCTGCCAGCAAAGTCCACCTAATGCACCTTCTTGTGATGGTGTGGCAACAATGCTGCACTGCTACTGAATTTAGAGCGGAGTTGCAACTCTGTGCTTGCTTGCACTGCAGTGGGAGGAGAAGATGTTGCAAGGGGCGTGGCTGTTACCTTGTCACTAGCCTGTACTTGTCAATCAGCTCCTGTCCACAACTAGCCCCGCCCACTGCTTTGTGGATTGACAGCACTGCCTGTGTTACTGAAGCCCCCCCCCCCTCCAGTCAGTGCTGCAGTGTCTGGGAGGGGAGGAGCATGAGACACAAGTAAAGGTGGATTTGTATGGGACTGGGAAGTGTTTTCCTTGCATGATGAGGATTGTCTATCACCTAGTACCTGGATTGGGTTCTTCCAGGTGCGGGGGGGTGCGGCCCGCACCGGGTGACACCTAACGCACAGGGTGACACCTACTGCACAGGGTGACACCGGGCCCGCTCCACGAAAAGGTAAGTTGTAAAGCAAGCCAACGATCCCCGCAGGATGGATTGGATCTGTGGATTGGGGAGCATAATTGATTGGACTTCGAACCATTATGCTCAATCCGCAGATCCGAACCATCCTGCGGGGATCGTCGGCATGCAAGTTGTAAAGAAAGCCGACGATCCCCGCAGGATGGATCGGATGTGCGGATTGGGGACAATAATGGATCGGAGTCCGGTCCATTATACTCAATCTGCAGATCCGATCGATTCTGTGGGGATCGTCGGGGGGGGGGGGTCAAGTGTTATCGCACCGGGTGACACCAACCCTAGGGCTCTTCATTAAACTGTCATACAGGAGCCTTTCGCTTGGCTTTAAATCTCCATCTATAAGACCATCTCTAACAATGCGGCACGATTGGCGACAAGGAACAAAGGAAGCGCTGGATGTGAGTGTGCAGGTCAGGACGGATCTCCGCGGCAGAAATCTTATTAACCAGAGGATGGCGGCAGAGGCGGTCTAAGGTCACCGAGACCAGTGCGGCGCGGCGGCTTCATTATCCCACCATTCCTAATCAGCCGGCTCGCTTGGCTACGACGATGACAGACATTGGAGGAACAGAGACACAATTACGGCAGCCCGGGATGCATTCTGACATATCCTCCAACTGCCACTTATACAGAGAGATGCTCATACCATTTCATCAGAATTACACCCCAGGTATACTGTTTATTTACTAAATTCTGGACGCCCATCACGTATTTCTAATTGTGTCCAGTCACTTCTCTGATTCCTACATGCCTGCCAGACAGAGTTATGAAATACAGTAAGTTCATTAGTAAGTCATATGCAGGCCATACATGAGTCAAATTCCGAACAATTTTTCGTCCGAAAATCGAAAACGTTGTTCGCTTGGTAATCCAATGGTGCCATGAAAGATTTCGGAAATCGGCCGACCGAGTCATAAAGTTCACCCCATCTAACAGGTGAAACTTCTGTTCCTTCCAGGTCACGGCTCATGCGCATATTCTTTTCGGAAAAACGATCGTACAATTTGACCATCATTGAGTCAAAAGTCGGTAATTTTTCACAAATTTTCTAACATGCCCGATCACCGAACAGGGATGGAACAACAAAAATCGGCCGGTGCCATTGACCCACTAACAGAGCAAAAATCTGCCGATTATTCTTAGGTCCGGACGAAAAATTGGTCGAATTTCGACCCATGTATGGCCGGCAATAATCTCTGTTCTGTCTGTTAGAACATTGTGAGCAGGGGCGGACTGACCATTCGAGAACTCGGGCAATGCCCGTGGGCCCGGGGTCAGTAGGGGGCCCAATGAAATGCCCCTGGTACCTTTTTATAGGCTTTTTTTGAGTGTGGGCAAGGACACAGGGGCCCCATGATCCCCTATTGCCCGGGGGCCCCATGAGTTATCAGTCCGCCCCTGATTGTGAGCAATGTATACATGCAGGGCACTTGATTGGCTGCCGCTTTATTGACTGCCACTCGCGATGTGAGTGATGCTGTGCAGGAGAAGACAGGTGGCTGATATCATGACAGAATTAGGTACTTATGCTAGCTTTAGAAAAAAATATATTCAATTACTCGACTGTCATCGTAAATAAGCTTTGCACTGCTTGTGCCCTTTGTGATTTCTGTGTCAATCAGACACAACAGATAACAGAACAAGGTACAGGACCAGTGAATTTGGCCCTGTACCTTGTGATAACTGTGACAAATCACATGCAATGTAAACAAAGGCTGCATGTTGGGGCCAGCAGCCAGTTTGTTTTTACTTGTTAGGTTTTTTTTTTTACGCAGTACAGGGTCACCAGAGCAGCCAGCCTGATCACTAGCCGTCCCAGTACAGTGTCACCAGACCAGTGCAGGCAGCAACAGTGTTCCTGATCACCGCCACACCAGTACAATATCACCATGCCAATGCAGTGAGCCACACTGTGCCTTATCACTGCCCCTCCAGTCACAGTACCGCCAGACCAGTGCAAGCAGCAACAGTGTTCCTGATTGCTGTCACACATGTCCCAGGGTCACCAGACCAATGTAAAGAGCACTTGACAACTAGCCACACCAATCTGAGTTTTCCCAGACCTGTGTAAGCCAGTAACAATGTTCCTGATTGCCTCCACACCAGTATACTGTCACCAGGCCAGAGTAACCCAAAGCAGTGTCACCAGATTAGTGCAGCCAGCCACAGTGTTGCTGATCACTGCCACAGGAGTCCCAGTGTCACCATGCAAGTGTAAGCCAGTGACAGTGTTTCTGATCGCCGCCACACCAGTCCCAGTGTTACTATACCAGTGTAAGCCAATAACAGTGTTTCTGATTCCTAGCACACCAGTCCCAGTGTCAGCCGACCAGTGTATGCCAGCCACAGTGTTCCTGATTCCTGCCACACCAGTCCCAGTGTCACCAGACCAGTGTATGCCAGCCACAGTGTTCCTGATTCCTGCCACACCAGTCCCAGTGTCACCAGACCAGTGTATGCCAGCCACGGTGTTCCTGATTCCTGCCACACCAGTCCCAGCGTCACCAGACCAGTGTATGCCAGCCACAGTGTTCCTGATCGCTGCCACACCAGTCCCAGCGTCACCAGACCAGTGTATGCCAGCCACAGTGTTCCTGATTCCTGCCATACCAGTCCCAGCATCCCCAGACCAGTGCAGCCAGCAACAGTGTTCCTGATCACCACCACACCAGTACAGTGTTGCCTTTGTCTGCTGCCTGTACTGACCCTGGTCTGCTTATTGACCATATTTATGTCTGCTGCCTGGACTGATCCTTTGCCAATTTATTGACCACTTTTTTTTCCTTTATATAGTTAAAACAATTAGTGGTGAGTGTGGTGATTAAATGCCACCAAATGCAAGCTCTATCTGTCTTTAAAAATGATATGAAATGTATTTGGGTACAGTGTTGCATGCCAAATGTCAGTCAAAGCATCACAATGCTGGACAATGAAAGTGTCCTGGACAGGAAGGGAGTTTAACATGCTGGTCTTCAAGTGGTTAAACCATCATCACTGATCAATCATCAATTTTTTTATGTGCCGGTACTGCAGCTTTGAAATACAAAAAATATTTGTCTTTTTACAATAGGTCTGTATCACTTGTGTATGTATGACCTGTCTTTAAGGTAGATATTGATATTTTATATCAGGTGTGCGGCTCCACTCCTCCCCATGGTGGACTTCATGTGCATCTCCCATTCTTTTTGATGAGATGTATCGGGTGAACCAGAGGTTGTTGTTGATGTGTTTTTTTATTGTTTGAAGACATGTTTTAGGCTTTGTTCCTTTCCCCCATTTCTGTTTACATCCAGTCGGGAAGGAATAAGACGTAAAAAGGAAAAACCAAGATATTGTCAAGAAAGTTTTGGATCCTTGTGGTCTCTGTTTTGTTATATTATGGGATCTGCGTATCCTCGTTGTTCCATTTGTGTGTAATCCTGCTGTTACAGTAATGTCATTGTGGATTCCATTTTCTCTATTATCTTGACAATAAAAGTTGTTTGGATTAAAAAAAAAAAAAAATAGATGTAAACCCAATCTCTAAAATCACATCAACATTTTAACCATTTCCCACCCGGCCTATAGCCAGATGGCGGCCGGGCGAGCAGCTCGTCCCTCCGGGTTGACGCCATATGGCATCCTTTCAGGCATGCACAGTTTGCCTCCCCGCAGCGGCACGATCTGTCACCGGCCTTGTACCTCGGACACGGCCGATGACAGATCTGATGGCAGTACCATGTGACCTGCTGTGACCAATCACAGCAGGTCACATGACAGTTGTATACAATGGATGGCTTCCTTTCATGCTATCCATTGTATACTAGTGTCTAGCTGTGAATGGTCACAGTGATCATATGCACAAGCTGGGCCAATCACAGCCCAGCTGTGGCATGTGATCAGCTGTGACCAAATCACAGTTAAGCACAAAAAACCCCTGAATGAATCGATGCCATTCAGGTAAATGCTTGCTTATAGCAAAGTAATTCTTTGCTATCAGCAAATTGTGTAAAAAAAAAAATACTGATCACTTCTCCAAAGTAGTACAATGTTACTATGGTAACATTGTAATACTTTGGTCATAGTGAAATATGAAAAAAATCTTAAAAAAGAGCAAAAAATGTAATAAAAAATAATTAAAAAATTAAAAAAAGTTATCAATTTTTTTTTTCATACTGTCACCAGTCAGTGTCCCTGATCACCGCCATGCCAGTTATATGATGACTCTGTACTGCACTGGTGACAGTATGTAAAAAAAAAATAGTGAAAATCATTTCTTTTATTTCTTCATTTTCAAAAAATTATGATCAAAAAAATCACAACTTCAAAAAACTCGCCATGCCTCTTATGAAGTACGTTGGACTGTCTACTTTACAAAAAGGGGTCATTTAGGGGATATCTGTACTGTTCTGACATTTGGGGGATATCTGTACTGTTCTGACATTTGGGGGATATCTGTACTGTTCTGACATTTGGGGGATATCTGTACTGTTCTGACATTTGGGGGATATCTGTACTGTCCTGACATTTGGGGGATATCTGTACTGTTCTGACATTTGGGGGATATCTGTACTGTCCTGACATTTGGGGGATATCGGTGCTGTCCTGACATTTGGGGGATATCTGTACTGTTCTGACATTTGGGGGATATCTGTACTGTCCTGACATTTAGGGGATATCTGTACTGTTCTGACATTTGGGGGATATCTGTACTGTCCTGACATTTAGGGGATATCTGTACTGTTCTGACATTTGGGGGATATCTGTACTGTCCTGACATTTAGGGGATATCTGTACTGTTCTGACATTTGGGGGATATCTGTACTGTCCTGACATTTGGGGGATATCTGTACTGTCCTGACATTTAGGGGATATCTGTACTGTTCTGACATTTGGGGGATATCTGTACTGTCCTGACATTTAGGGGATATCTGTACTGTTCTGACATTTGGGGGATATCTGTACTGTCCTGACATTTGGGGGATATCTGTACTGTCCTGACATTTTCACCAAAGACATGTAGCAGAATACATCTCGGCCTAAATTTATGAAGAACAATTATTTATTTGCAAACTTTTATAACAGAAACAAAGAAAAATGTGGGTTTTTTTTTCAAAATTTTGGGACTTTTTTTGTTAATTTAGCAAAAAATAAAAACCCCAGCGGTGATTAAATACCACCAAAAGAAAATGTTGTGTGAAGAAAATGATAAAATTTTAGTTTGGGTACAATGTTGTATGACCGCGCAATTGTCATTCAAAGTGTGAGAGCGCTGAAACCTGAAAAGAAGGAAGGAAGGGGGTAAAAGTGCTCGGTATGGAAGAGGTTAACATGTCCATGTCATTTTCAATCTTCAAAGTAATTTTCAATCTTTTCAAATCTATAGCTTTCAGTAAAATGATAGTGGGTGATCCTACCATGCAATAACTTCCTGTTATAGGCGACACGGCTCTGTCCCCGTCTCCCAATTGTGCTCCTACGTTGTCACCCAGTCATCTGGGCTTTCAGTGGAGACTAACTATAACTAGTCTAACACACATTGCATGGGTATGGCCTACTATTGTCTCCTGCCCTAAGAAATGCTATGCACCCCTCTCGCTACATAGACAGGAAGTAGCTGGAAAGAGGCAACAGGAGATCAGCAGATCTGAGATTCAACAAAGAATGAAAAAAGGTGCAAATGACAATTGTGAGACACAGAGGACTGTTTATAAAAAAATTTGCTTAGCTAAAGTTCATCGAAACTGCATGTAATTTTATTCTGTGGGAATGGGGCAACATTGAGCCCGGGTTCACACTGATGCGGTGTGGAATTCTCAGTGCTTTCTGTGCGAATACCGCACCGCATCAAAATCACACCCCGTTCATGAGAATCGCTGTGGGTGTGTATGTTAAGTTAACAACACCCCGAAATCGGTTTGCACAGTCGGTGCGATGTGCAGAATCAGATCACATAGGTGTGAATACCCATGCGATCCGATTCTAGTGCGGACCAAAAAAAGGTTCCTGCACCTTTTTGGTGCGGGCGCGGTGTGATTAGAGCCATACAAAATGTATGGTTCAAATCGCACCGCACAGGATTCGCATGTGATTTGCACAGGAATGTGGTGCGGTTCCTGTGCAAATCACATGCGATATGCCACACCTCATATATGTGAACCCAGGGTGAATGTTCTCAGGCTATATGGGCAGCACAGTGGCTAAATGGTTAGCATTTCTGCCTGGCAGTGTTACTGTTGTTGGTTTGAATCCCAACTACGACACCTTCTGCCTGGAGTTTGCATGTTCTCTCTGTGCCTGCGTTTCCTCTGGGTACTCCTGTTTCCTCCCACACTCCAAAGACATGCTGGTAGGTTAATTGGCCCCTGTCTAAATTGTCCCTAGTATGTGTATGTATGAATGTGAGTTAGGGACCTTAGATTGTACGCCCCTTGAGGGTTAGGAACCGATGTGAATGTACAATATATATGTAAAGTGCTGCGTAAATTGATGATGATATATAAGTACCTGAAATAAATAATAAATATATTCTCTGCAGACTGAATGTAGAAAATACCCAACTAAGGCCCCTAGATGGAGCTGATGAGCATACTTATTTCACATGATACTCAGCACCATCTACTGGCCATAATGTGGTATTTTCCCCATTCACACATTCTGTCTACAGAGAATATAGTGTGAGAATATCGAATTTTGCCCGATCCGCAAAGATCGAATAAACACGCAGTTTGGATGGACAGAAAGCTATGTGATTTCTTTTACGGCTGCCATTGAAAATGTCATTCAGCTGTGGTTTGCTATTGACTAGAACACTGTAAAGCACAGTACCTGGTCCTAAAGAGAAACTCCAGTCTCTTTAATGACGTTTAGATACAGAATACACATGAAAGAGACCAACTTAATGTAAATGAACGTACCAATGTAAGCTCCTTTTCTGTATATAAATAAAATTTTTTCCAGTAGATGGGGGAAGCCATATTTATTTCAGGTACTTATATAGCGCCATCAATTTACACAGCGCTTTACATATATATTGTACATTCACATCAGTCCCTAACCCTCAAGGGGTGTACAATCTAAGGTCCCTAACTCACATTCATACATACACATACTAGGGACAATTTAGACAGGAGACAATTCACCTACCAGCATGTCTTTGGAATGTGGGAGGAAACTGGAGTACCGGGAGGAAACCCACACAGGCACAGGGAGAACATGCAAACTCCAGGCAGGTGGTGCTGTGGTTGTGAAAGAAAACCACGAACCTAGTACTGCCAGGTGGAAGTGCTAACTATTTAGCCCCTGTACTGCCCATATTTATCCTTTTATATTTGTGTTCATTGAAGTGCGGTAATGATTGGTGAGCAGATTTTTTTTTAAATATCATTGCTTGAAAAACGTACATTTTTTATCCAAAATATTATTGAGAATTTGGCAAATCTGTCATACACCTTGTTGACCAATGAGATGAGTGACAGGTCCACTTTCACTAGAACTGGCATCTATTCACTAAGCTGCATGACCCTTTTTAACTGCATGTGATATTTACCCACTTTGACCCCCAGGCCAATTTTGACATTTCTCACATACATGTAATTATTTACATTTTATTGCTAGAACATTGCTTAGAAACTCCCACACGTTATATATTTGTTAACCATTAGCCGCCCGGCCTATAGCCGTTTGGCGGCCACAAAAATGCTTTAGCTTTCCGGGGTGTACGCCATTTGGCGTCCTCCCGCACATGTGCAGTTCGCACGGTTGCAGCGGCGCAATCTGTCACCGGCCGTGTACCTCGGACACGGCCGGTGACAGATCTGAGTACCGGCCCCCGTTGCCGGTACCATGTGACCTGCTGTGACCAATCACAGCAGGTCACATGACAGTTGTATACAATGGATGGCTTCATTCATGCCATCCATTGTATACTAGTGCCTAGCTGTGAATGGTCACAGCAGGTCACATGCACATGTCATGTGATTAGCTGTGGCCAAATCACAGCTAAGCGCAAAAAAAAAAAAAAAAAAAAAAGCCCTGAATAAATCGATGTCATTCAGGTAAATGCTTGCTTATAGCAAAGTAATTCTTTGCTATAAGCAAATTGTGTAAAAAAAATAATAAAATACTGATCACTTCCCCAAAGTAGTACAATGTTACTATGGTAACATTGTACTACTTTGGTCATAGTAAAATATGAAAAAAAAATCTTTAAAAAAAAATTTAAAAAATGTAATAAAAAATAATAATAATAAAAAAAAAATATATTTTTTTTTTCATACTGTCACCAGTCAGTGACAAAAAAATACAACTTCAGAAAACTCGCCATTCCTCTTCTGAAGTACGTCGGACTGTCTACTTTGCAAAAAGGGGTCATTTGGGGGATATCTGTACTGTTCTGACATTTGGGGGATATCTGTACTATTCTGACATTTGGGGGATATCTGTACTGTTCTGACATTTGGGGGATATCTGTACTATTCTGACATTCTTGGACCTCAAGAAATTAGATTGGCTGTCAGTACTTCAGGATTGATCAATATTCAGATCTATAACTTTCCTACAAACTAAAAAATACATCCTAATTTGGGTTATTTTCACCAAAGACATGTAGCAGAATACATCTCGGCCTAAATTTATGAAGAACTATTATTTATTTGTAAACTTTTTCAACAGAAACAAAGAAAAACGTGTTTTTTTTTTACAATTTGTTAATTTAGCAAAAAATAAAAACCCCAGAGGTGATTAAATACCACCAAAAGAAAGCTCTAGTTGTGTGAAGAAAATGATAAAATTTTAGTTTGGGTACAATGTTGTATGACCGTGCAATTGTCATTCATGCATGAGAGCACTGAAACCTGAAAAATGGCCTGGGAGGGAAGGGGGAAAATTGCCCGGTATTGAAATGGTTAAGCAGAAGCCCTAGAGAATGAAATGATGGGTGTTGCAATTTTTTATGTCACATGAATTGATGAATTTTAGTGAACACAAACACAATGTAATACCCAGTTTTTGGTAAGATATAAAAGATGATGTTACGCCGAGTAAATAGATACCAAACATGTCACCCTTTAAAATGACGCACGCCCTGGAATGGTGACAAACTACGGTACATTAAATTACCCATAGGTGATGCTTTAAAAGCCTTTTAGAGCCACACAGGAGGTCTGGTGCTAGAATTACTGCTCCCGATCTGACATTCACAGCCATACCTCACATGTGTGGTGCGATTGCCGTTTATATATGCATGCTGGACCTCCGAGCAAGTTTGCATTTGCTTGTGAGCTTGGGGGAAGGGGGTTGCTTACATTGTATTATTTTATTTACATTTTTTTTTTACACTATACCTTTATTTTTATTTTTGGGGAATCCTCTTTATTGCTATCACAAGGAATCCCTTGTGATAGCATGGGCTGTGACAGGTCCTCTTTATGGAGAGATCTGGGGTCTATTAGACCCCATACCTCTCCTCTGGCTTCAAAAGCATCTGATGAAACTGATATTGGTTTGATCAGATGCTGTACAAGCTGGTAACTGCTGGTAACAAACAAACTAAAGTTTCTTCCACTCTTCACAGTAAATGCAACCAATCACATCAGTTCCAGGCTCCCCAATGTAATACCCGGTAGAGGCAGAGGCAGGGGGGGCGCTGCCTGTAAAAGTGATCAAGTGGCTGTATAGGCTGTATAGCCGCTTGGATCACTTTTACAAAAAAAAGGATTGGCTGTTGAAAAAAATCATAGCTGCAACCATGATCCTGGTGAAACCCCTTCAACCCAAGGACACATATATATATACAGTATATACATGTGTGTCTGCCTTTCCACACACATGAACTGTAATGGCCTCCCAGTCTTAGTCCGTAGGGTTCAATATTGAGTTGGCCCCGCCCTTTGCAGCTTTAACAGCTTCAACTCTTCTGGGAAGGCCGTCCACAAGGTTTAGGAGGGTGTCTATGGGAAGGTTGGACCATTCTTCCAGAAGCACATTTGTGAGGTCAGGCACTGATGTCAGGGGAGGAGGCCTGGCTCACAGTCTCCACTCTAATTCATCCCAAAGGTGTTCTATGGGGTTGAGGTCAGGACTCTGTGCAGGCCAGTCAAGTTCCTCCACCCCAAACTGGCTCCTCCATGTCTTTATGGACCTTGCTTTGTGCACTGGTGCGCAGTCATGTTGGAACAGGAAGGGGCCATCCCCAAACTGTTCCCACAAAGTTGGAAGCATGAAATTGTCCAAAATGTCTTGGTGTGCTGACACCTTTAGAGATCCCTTAAATGGAACTAGGGGGCCAAGCCAAACCCTTGAAAAACAACCCCACACCATAATCCCCCTCCACCAAACCTTACACTTGGCACATTTTAGTCAGGCAAGCATGCTTTACATTACTGCATCCAATGCTTTGCATTGCATTTGGTGATGTAAAGCTTAGATGCAGCTGCACCATAATCCCCCCTCCACCAAACTTTACACTTGGCACAATGCAGTCAGGCAAGCACCGTTCTCCTGGCAACCGCCAAACCCAGACACGTCTATCGGATTGCCAGATAGAGAAGCGTGCTTGGTCACTCCAGAGAACACGTCTCCACTGCTCTAGAGTCCAGTGGCGGTGTGCTTTACACCACGGCATTCAACACTTTGCATTGCACTTGGTGATGTAAGGCTTGGATGCAGCTGCTCGGCCATGGAAACCCATTCCATGAAGCTCTCTACGCACTGCTGATGTGCTAATCTGAAGGCCACACCAAGTTTGGAGGTCTTTAGCTATTGACTCTGCAGACAGTTGGTGACTTCTGCGCACTGTGCGCTTCAGCATGCGCTGACCCCGCTCTGTCATGTGACGTGGCCTACCACTTGGTGGCTGAGTTGCTGTTGTTCCCAGTTGCTTCCACTTTGTTATAATCCCACTAACAGTGGAGCGTGGAATATTTAGTAGCCAGGAAATGTCACGGATGGACTTATTGCACAGGTGGCAACCTATCACGGGACCACGCTTGGAGTCACTGAGCTCCTGAGAGCGACCCATTCTTTCACCAATGTTTGTAGAAGTAGTCTGCATGCCTAGGTGATGATTATATACACCTGTGGCCATGGAGGGGATTGGAACACCTGAATCCCATGATTTGGAGGGACAGCCCAATACTTTTGGCAATACAGTGCATATACAGTCAGGTCGATAAATATTGGGACAATTCTAACATTTTTAGCTCTATACACCACCACAATGGATTTGAAATGAAATGAACAAGATGTGCTTTAACTGCAGACTGTCAGTTTTAATTTGAGGGTATTTACATCCAAATCAGGTGAACGGTGTAGGAATTACAACAGTTTGCATATGTACCTCCCACTTGTTAAGGGACCAAAAGTAATGGGACAATTGGCTTCTCAGCTGTTCCATGGCCAGGTGTGTGTTATTCCCTCATTATCCCAATTACAATGAGCAGATAAAAGGTCCAGAGTTCATTTCAAGTGTGCTATTTGCATTTGGAATCTGTTGCTGTCAACTCTAAAGATGAGATCCAAAGAGCTGTCACTATCAGTGAAGCCATCATTAGGCTGAAAAAACAAAACAAACCCATCAGAGAGATAGCAAAAACATTAGGCGTGGCCAAAACAACTGTTTGGAACATTCTTAAAAAGAAGGAACGCACCGGTGAGCTCAGCAACACCAAAAGACCCGGAAGACCACGGAAAACAACTGTGGTGGATGAGCGACAGTTGGCCAGATCAAGAACACTCTCCAGGAGGTAGGTGTATGTGTGTCAAAGTCAACAATCAAGAGAAGACTTCACCAGAGTGAATACAGAGGGTTCACCACAAGATGGAAACCATTGGTGAGCCTCAAAAACAGGAAGGCCAGATTAGAGTTTGCCAAACGACATCTAAAAAAGCCTTCACAGTTCTGGAACAACATCCTATGGACAGATGAGACCGAGATCAACTTGTACCAGAGTGATGGGAAGAGAAGAGTATGGAGAAGGAAAGGAACTGCTCATGATCCTAAGCATACCACCTCATCAGTGAAGCATGGTGGTGGTAGTGTCATGGCGTGGGCATGTATGGCTGCCAATGGAACTGGTTTTCTTGTATTTATTGATGATGTGACTGCTGACAAAAGCAGCCGGATGAATTCTGAAGTGTTTCGGGCAATATTATCTGCTCATATTCAGCCAAATGCTTCAGAACTCATTGGACGCTTCACAGTGCAGATGGACAATGACCCAAAGCATACTGCAAAAGCAACCAAAGAGTTTTTTAAGGGAAAGAAGTGGAATGTTATGCAATGGCCAAGTCAATCACCTGACCTGAATCCGATTGAGCATGCATTTCACTTGCTGAAGACAAAACTGAAGGGAAAATGCCCCAAGAACAAGCAGGAACTGAAGACAGTTGCAGTAGAGGCCTGGCAGAGCATCACCAGGGATGAAACCCAGCATCTGGTGATGTCTATGCGTTCCAGACTTCAGGCTGTAATTGACTGCAAAGGATTTGCAACCAAGTATTAAAAAGTGAAAATTTGATTTAGGATTATTATTCTGTCCCATTACTTTTGGTCCCTTAACAAGTGGGAGGCACATATGCAAACTGTTGTAATTCCTACACCGTTCACCTGATTTGGATGTAAATACCCTCAAATTAAAGCTGACAGTCTGCAGTTAAAACACATCTTGTTCGTTTTATTTCAAATCTATTGTGGTGGTGTATAGAGCCAAAAATGTTAGAATTGTGTCGATGTCCCAATATTTATGGACCTGACTGTATATGTACTGTATGGCCTACGGGTGGAAAGTGGTTCATCTACAGTATTGGTTGTTTTGCTGAAAATAGACTGTTGCGTAGAGGGCGGATGCACAGAAACTCGCTTAAGCTCTCTGGATCAGGGAGGAAGATAACACTGGACATCAAAGATTTACTTCCTGGCTTATAGATTTCTGGCTCCTAATCACGAAAATAACCTGTAATTTAACCGATCGTGTTCCATTTTATAGAAATCTTCTACTTTTGCAATTTGCAATACCTGTTGGCAGTGCTGTACACATGAAAGAAACATAGGAAAACGTGGAAGTGTTGTTGAAGCACATCCAGTACACCAAGTACAAGTGTAAGATCTGTGGCAGTGGCTGCGTGGAGTGCAGCTCAGATATACCAAGTACTGTTGCTACATATGTGAATGGGACAGCCAGAAAAGAGAGTTGCATCAGAGAAAAAAAGAAATAGGTAATCTGAAAGAATTTAGTTCCTGGACAGAAGAAGATGGCATGTGGACCACTTGATCTGATAAAGATATTTTTGCCCCTGATTCACATAAAACTTGGACCGGAAGTGTTTTTTGAAAGCAAGGAAGGTGAAGGTTTTGGTATCCAGGTATCCAGTCTATTTGAGACAGACATTTCCAACCAAGAATAACAAATGCCAAGATTAAGGAAGGCATTGTTTGTTGGTCCACAGATCAGATACAACATCGATGTGTAATGTGTAATGTGCTGCTATTTATACGCTAAATCCAAAATCTTTACGTGAACAGCGGCCTACACCTTATGACACTCACATATGTTGGCATTTCATGACATTTCAATACTGCCACAAAAATCATAAATAAAAAACATACAGTATATCATGCAAACAAAACGAGTCTGAGTGCAACAGTCTGTACACTTTTGTGCCACTTAGGCCCCATGTACAAGGGACACTTCTGAATGATGGAAACTGACTGCTGGAAAACGTAGGTTAAAAAAGGTCTGTTTAGCTGCGCTTGCATACCGCGTTTATGCGTGTTTGCGTTTAGAAGCGTTTTTTAAAGATAAGCACAGGAGAACCTCCCAAATGCCCAGAATGCACTGAAAAGTGGTAAATTATTAACTATTTCAGACTGTTTCAGAGAAATACAGAGAGTAGAAGCAGAGAGAGCAGTATGTGTTGAGATTAGCTTAGGTGTGAGTTACTCATTAATATATCTTTTGTTTCCAAGGGTGGGAAAGGTGTCTGGTGGAGGGAGTCATTAAGGTCACCTAGCAGGGGGTCTGCATGAGAAATTTGAGGTGTGAATGGTCATTAACATATCTTTTGTTTCCAAGGGTGGGAGAAGTCTGAGGTGTGAATTGGTCATTACAATGTGTGACAAGCTTGGTAGGAACATCCTGTGTTCAGTGTTTTGTCCATCTGAGTACCTTAAAAACGCTTTGCATGCATTTTTCATGATGAAAAAATGTTCTGGACAGCATCGGGAACTGGAAGAGTTAAAAACATTTTCAAACGCAAACGCGTATAAACGCGATTTTCCGTGTTTAGACGCGTTCACAAGTATTTTGCATTTGAAACGCTGATAAAATCGATATCTGAACGCAAGTTTGTTGCATTCAAAAAAAGACTGTAAACTCAAATGCCTGTAAACGAAGATGTGTACATGGACATATAGGAAAACATTAGGGAGAATTCAGGGCAGGGGCGGACTGACCATTTGGAAACTCAGGCACTGCCCGAGAGCCCGGGGTAAGTAGGGGGCCCCATGAGATGCCCCTGGTACCTTTTTCATAGGCTTTTTTGAGTTTGGGCAAGGACACAGGGGCCCCATGATCCCTATTGCCCGGGGGCCCCATGAGTTGTCAGTCCGCCCCTGGTTCAGGGGCTGCTGAAAAAAACACAGAACAGATCTTAAACGTGAGTTTATCAGCTGCAGTGTACATGAGCCCTTAATGTGCTAGTGTACTCTTCCAAAGTGTATCTACTCTTCCACTCCTCCCCCTTCCGTGCTCCACCAACACCAGTTGTCCTCTCACCTGGCATAGTATACGTCTCACATAAAAGGTAAGGTCAATAACAGCAAGAGTTCCCTTTAAATGGACTCCTCTCTCCCCAGCGGATGCATGCACATCTCTCCTCCAGGTCACAGCATGAAGAGAAGCAAACAGACACTCTTGGTGCTTCAACATTTTATTCATCCATTATTAAAAATTCCACTTACATTTTGCAGTGCTTGCAATGCACCCACATGTAAAAAGCCACAAGAACATATTGCTCTGCTATTATTCAGTTTCGGCTGGCTGTATAGATCCAATACTTACTGATTTTGCCATGCGCGATGACGTCATCCAGTAAGCCTCAATTCTAAGCGTTTCATCACCGAGACACGTGACTTCCTCATGGGGATTTTTGTTTTATTAATGAATTGTCCTTTTATTATTATTATTATTATTATACGTGTTTATACTTTTATGTACAGCGCTACACCATTTTATCTTTATATTTATATAAATCATCAATGACAAGCGGTTTTAAGATTTCTTGGTGGAGCTAGAGGAAATCTCCTGGGAAGAATTCAGAGATGTTGATAAAGATTTTCTTGGCAATTACAGAGCACCGAACTACATCTGCATCTTATCCCCGGCCATTTTGCTTGGCCAGCATGGGATAATATCACTGCCGTGCATGCGTGGGAGTGCAGTCATCCCAGCACAGCAATGTACACTGAGCTTCTCATGCCCGGCTCAGTATACGTCCTGCAGAGGACCGCAAATAGGCAGGCAAGTATATTTTACTGCAGAAGAGACATTGAATACAGAAGAGCTCTGGGGCCATCCTAAATGAGATTTACAAAACTAATTTTTTAGAATAAAAGTCAGAATTCTGCAATAAAAAGTGTTCACATTTTTTTTATTTAAAGCGGAGTTCCACTCACGCTGTCAAAAAATAAAAGTCAGCAGCTACAAAAACTGTAGTTGCTGACTTTTAAAAAACAGCCACTTACCTGTCCCTCAGTCCTGTGGTGTGTCCACTGCAGCCCATTTCACCGGCCTTCCTGTATTCCAGAAGGCCGGCATCTTCAGTGTGGGCACCCGGCTGTGATAGCTTGCGGCTTCACAGCCGGGTGCCCACTACACATGTGCGAGTAGCGCTGCGCTTCATGAATGGTCCTGTAGTCTTCTGGGACCTGTCACGTGTCCCAAAAGACTACAGGGAGGGAGGACACCTTCTGCTTCCAATCACCTAGGCCAGTGGTCGGCAAGCCGCGGCTCGCGAGCCACATGCGGCTCTTTACCCACTCTAATGCGGCTCTTCTGTGTGCCGGGCACCTGCTCCCCTCCCTCCTCTCGGTCGGCCGCTCCCCTGCCTCCTCTCGGTTGGCAGCCCCAAAAGTCCGCGCGGACCTTTTAATCCGGCCCGCGGATGTGGCTGTCAGGATGTGTGTAGGCGGGGCAGCGTGCCGAACGTGAGGGGAGGGGAGCTAGGCTCCTCTCACAGTCCGCCCTGAAGACCCGAACGGCGCGGGAAGACAGCGAGAGGAACGCAAAAGGTAAGTGAATTGACACGGGGGACTTGGCTTACTAGAAGGGGGGGGGGGGGATAGTACTGTGGGGGATGAAATACTATATGAGGGATGAATTACTTTATGAGGGATGAATTACTATATGGGGGGATGAAATACTATATGAGGGATGAAATACTATATGAGGGATGAATTACTATATGGGGGATGAATTACTATATGAGGGATGAAATACTATATGGGGGGATGAAATACTATATGAGGGATGAATTACTTTATGAGGGATGAATTACTTTATGAGGGATGAATTACTATATGGGGGATGAAATACTATATGGGGGGATGAAATACTATATGAGGGATGAATTACTATATGAGGGATGAAATACTATATGGGGGGATGAAATACTATATGAGGGATGAAATACTATATGAGGGATGAATTACTATATGAGGGATGAAATACTATATGAGGGATGAAATACTATATGAGGGATGAATTACCATATGAGGGATGAAATACTATATGAGGGATGAATTACTATATGAGGGATGAAATACTATATGAGGGATGAATTACTATATGAGGGATGAATTACTATATGAGGGATGAATTACTATATGAGGGATGAAATACTATATGAGGGATGAAATACTATATGGGGGGATGAAATACTATATGAGGGATGAAATACTATATGAGGGATGAATTACTATATGAGGGATGAAATACTATATGGGGGGATGAAATACTATATGGGGGATGAAATACTATATGGGGGGATGAAATACTATATGAGGGATGAAATACTATATGAGGGATGAATTACTATATGGGGGATGAAATACTATATGAGGGATGAAATACTATATGAGGGATGAAATACTATACGGGGGATGAAATACTATATGAGGGATGAAATACTATACGAGGGATGAAATACTATACGGGGGATGAATTGCTATGGGGGATGAATTACTATATGGGGGATGAATTACTATGGGGGATGAATTACTATATGGGGGATGAATTACTATATGGGGGATGAATTACTATGGGGGATGAATTACTATATGGAGGATGAATTACTATATGGGGGATGAATTACTATGGGGGATGAATTACGATGGGGGATGAATTACTATATGGGGGATGAATTACTATGGGGGATGAATTACACTATGGGGGGTGAATTACTATATGGGGGATGAATTACTATGGGGGATGAATTACTATATGGGAGATGTATTTTCAGTTTTAAAAATGTGGCTCTCAAAATAAATTTCAATCATGGTTTTGGCGAGATTTGGCTCAGTTGAAAAAAAAGGTTGCCCACCACTGACCTAGGCGATCGGACCAGAAGTGGGAGCGGGGACCTGTCAAATTTGGGTACTCGCTCCCCAAAGGTGCCAATCCTTAATGGGGAGCGGGGAGCAGTCCTTAAAGTGGAACTTCCCCTTTTGGGTGGAGCTCCGCTTTAACATTTAGTTTGACATTATTAAGAACATATTCTTTTACTGAACTGACCATATTATATTTTAGATTGTAATCTGCCGCTCCCTCCACTGGCTGCTACTCACCCAACAAATTAAATTCAAAATACTAACAACAACTTACAAAGCAATCTACAACTCGGCCCCCAGCTACATCACCAACCTAGTTGCAGAATACAAACCAAATCGCATTCTTCAATCCTCGCAAGACCTTTTACTCTCTAGCTCCCTTGTCACCTCTTCCTGTGCTCACCTCCAGGACTTCCCCCGAGCCTCTCCCATCCTCTGGAACTCCCTACCTCAATCTGTCCTACTCTGTCCACTCCTACTCTCCTCTCCTACTCCCTATTCTCCACTTTCTCCTACTCTGTCCACTTTTAGAACTCCTTGAAAACCTTTCTCTTCAAAGAGGCCTACCCTTCCCCCACCTATCAGCTGTGCTTTTATTTTCTCCATCAGCTCACCCCCCCACAGTTATTACCTTTTGTGTCACTTGACCTTCCCTCTTAGATCGTAAGCTCTAACAAGCCGGGCCCTCTGATTCCTACTGTATTAAATTGTACTGTAACTGTACTGTCTGCCTTCATGTTGTAGAGTGCTGCGCAGGGGTGGACTGATAACTCATGGGGCCCCTGGGCAAAAGGGGATCATGGGGCCCCTGTGTCCTCACCCACACTCAAACCACACCCACAAAAGCCTATGAAAGGTAATAGGGGCATCTCATGGGGCCCCCATACTGACCCAAGGCCCTCGGGCAGTGCCCGAATGGTCAGTCCGCCCCTGGAACTGCGTAAACTGTTGGCGCTATATAAATCCTGTATAATAATAATACATAATAATAATAATCTCTAAAGAGCAGAGCCCTCTGTTCCCACTTGCATTGGATTAGATTGTGACGGCACTGTCTCTCTCCATTATGAAAGTGCTGCACAAACGGCTGGCGCTATAGAAATCCTGTATAATAATACAAATGATTAGAAAGGTAAGTGCACTTTACAGGCTTGGCACAATGCACTTTCAATCATCTCCACTAGATGGCGCTGGTGAACTAAGAAAATTGCAGCTGCTGTCTCTGGTGTTTGGATGGGAAAAGTACAAACTTTCACAAAGTTACTAAACTGGGTGTAGACAGCGGAAAATATGAGCCGGGTCTCAGCAAAGCTCAGTGCCCTTAAAATAGCGCACTGGAAGGCGAAGCTAAGGCACGATAAAAAAAAAAAAAGCAGAAGGCGTATTACTTTAAAGGAAACCTGTACTGTCATTAATACAGAGGCCTTCTGAAAATGCTAACTTCCTGGCTGTCTCTGACTTTACTAGAGTCACCCAAAAGAAGTACACAGGTAGTTGGAGCAAAGCCAATCTGAACTCGAAATCTGTCGCTGATCTGAAAGTACAGAAGACAACGGGCTGGCATTAATATGCACACTCACCTGCAAGAGAGAATATGGGTCCTTTCACACAGAGTTCCAGTTTTTTTTTCTTCAGTTCACTCACATTTTTTCAAAGAAAAAACATGAATTTACATCTGTTTTTCATCCGTTCACATTGGTGTACATCCATTTAGATCAATTTAGATCTGTTTTTCATCCGCTTTTATCCGTTTACATTGGTTTACATCCGTTTATATCCATTTGCATCTGTTTTTTACCTGTTTCTCATCCGTTGACATCCGTTTTTCAGTCCGTTCTGTTTATTTTTGCGGAAGAAAAATAGGGTTTTCTTCTGTTCAAAGAAACAGATGTTAACAGATGCGGACATTAACGGATGTAAAAAGATGTTCATCCGTTTACATCCGTTTTCATCCATTTATATTGGTTTACATCCGTTTAGATCAATTTTGTACCCATTTTCATCCGTTTACATTGGTTTACATCTGTTTAGATCCATTTACATCTGTTTTTCATCCGTTTACATTGGTTTAGATCCATTTTTCATCCATTTTCATCTGTTTACATTGGTTTACATCCGTTTAGATCCATTTACATCCGTTTTTCATCTGTTTACATTGGTTTACATCAGTATAGATCCGTTTTTCATCCGTTTTTCATTTGTTTACATTGGTTTACATCCGTTTTTCATCCGTTTACATCCATTTTCATCCGTTTTTCGTTCCGTTCTGTTTATTTTTGCGGAAGAAAAATAGGGTTTTCTTCTGTTCAAAGAAACAGATGTTAACAGATGCAGACATTAACAGATGTAAAAAGATGTTCATCCATTTACATTCATTTTTCATCCGTTTACATTGGTTTACATCCATTTTGATCCGTTTACATCTGTTTTTCATCCGCTTTCATCTGTTTCGATCCATTTACATCAGTTTTTCATCCGTTTACATATGTTTTTGTCCGTTTTTCATTTGTTTACATCTGTTTTTTTATCCGTTTAAATCAGTTTTCATCCATTTTTCATCCGTTGACATATGTTTTTCATCCATTCCATTTTTTTTTGCGGAAGAAAAATAGGGTTTTCTTCCATTCAAAAAACTGGATGTTAAGGGATGTAGACATTAATGGATGTAAAAAGATGTTCATCTGTTTACATTATTATCATTATTATACAGTATTTATATAGCGCTAAAAGGTTTGCTCAGCGCTGTACATTATAGTGGGGGACAGAACATGAGACAATACAGTAACAAAACAAAACACGAGGGGTTCAAGGGCCCTGCTCTTTCGAGTTTACAATCTAGGAGGGAGGGGATAGTGGTACAGGAGGAAATGGCTGTGAGGGATGGAGTGGTGGGAGCAGATCGGCTGTTAGGTGAGGGCGGGGTAGGCTTCCCTGAAGAGATGGGTTTTCAGGGTGCGCCTAAAGGTGAGGAGGGTAGGTGACAGTCTGATGGATTGGGGTAGTGAGTTCCAGAGAATGGGGAAGTCCTGGAGAAGTCGTGCAGTCGGGCGTGGGAGGTGGAGACGAGGGAGCTAGAAAGTAGGAGGTCTTGTGAGGAGCGAAGAGTACGGGTTGGGTGGTATTTGGGTATCAGGTCGGTGAGGTAGTTTGGGGCAGTATTATGAATGGCTTTGTACGTCAATGTTAGTAGTTTGAATTTAATGCGTTGGGCAATTGGGAGCCAGTGGAGGGAATGACAGAGGGGGGTGGCAGAAGCGGAGCGGTTGGTGAGGTGGATGAGTCTGGCCGCTGAGTTCAGGATAGACTGAAGCCGGGATAGTCTATCCTGAACTCCGCAAGGCTATAGAAATACATGGGGGTCCATTTTTAATCTGTAAACGGACAGATGATAAATGGAGATACGGAACGCCCATGTGAAAGGGGCCTAAGTGCATAACCAATGGATCATCATGACAGCCAAACAAACAACCGTATATGTGGAAGTTAGCAATGGAAACCTCTATATTTTAGTAGTATTCCTTGTTCTGCACTGTCTCTGGGTGGGGGCGGCCATCTTGATAGAGGCATAGCTTTGCTTTCTCGTGACTGGAGGGAGAAGTGGAGGAAGCACAGGTTCGTAGAATGGATGAAGCAGAAGCATGGAGATCCTTGCACTGCAGCTCCTCAGGGACAGCTTCCTCTCCAGCAAGGAGAACAGTGCATTAGCACAGTAGTGATATCACCAAATCTCACTCCAAATCTGGTTAGGTCAGCAGTCAGAGGCAGCAATGCCTAACCATAGGGCTGACTGAGCTTGTGTTCTGCCAAGATTTTCCTGCATGGTAAAACTCATCTGGCATTATTGATTTCCTTTTCTCCACAGCAAAGTAGACTATGATGGTTTTGGTGCACTTGATGCTGGAGGTTTAAAATGTATCAAAGTCATATTTATATAAATATTCTAATCTGCTGGCCTCTGACCATTATGGACATTAGGGCTCCTTCATTTATCAACAGCATTTGAAAATGGCTGCCATTACCATGTATGAAGAAGTATTAGCCAGCACTACATCATGTTTTGTACGGCATTTTGGAAACATTTTGTTTTGAAACATTACGTTTTTTTAATCATTTTGTATGACATGCCCTGTGACACCATTTCCTTATTAATCACTGATGCCTTGGAGACTGGGAGGTGAAAATACGAGTAGCAGACAAACAAGTGCTTCTGGAGATGGTCCATCATGCTGTAAGGTTGGAGATGGCACTCGATGTACTCATGTACAAAACACATGCCTCCACTAGACATGACATCACAATGAGGCTCATCTCCTCCCAATATAAATCTCATCTCCTCCTCCATATATAAGTCTCACCACTTCCTCTCAATATAAATCTCATCTCTTCCTCCCAATATAAATCTCATCTCTTCCTCCAAATATAAATCTCATCTCCTCCTCCCAATATAAATCTCATCTCTTCCTCCCAATATAAATCTCATCTCCTCCTCCCAATATAAATTTCATCTCCTCCCAATATAAATCTCATCTCTTCCTCCCAATATAAATCTCATCTCTTCCTCCCAATATAAATCTCATCTCCTCCTCCCAATATAAATATCATCTCTTCCCAATATAAATATCATCTCTTCCTCCCAATATAAATCTCATCTCCTGCTCCCAATATAAATCTCATCTCTTCCTCCCAATATAAATCTCATCTCCTGCTCCCAATATAAATCTCATCTCCTGCTCCCAATATGAAACTCATTTCCTCCTCCCAATATAAATCTGATCTCTTCCTCCCAATATAAATCTGATCTCATCTCTTCCTCCCAGTATAAATCTCATCTCCTCCTCCCAATATAAATATCATCTCCTCCTGCCAATATAAATCCCATCTCTTCCTCCAAATATAAATCTCATCTCTTCCTCCCAATATAAATCTCATCTCTTCCTCCCAATAGTGGTCTCCTCTCTTTCTTCCCAATATGTCTCATCTCTTCCTCCCAATAGAAGTTGTATCTCTACCTCCCAATATAAATCTCATTTCTTCTTCCCAATATAAATCTCATCTCTTCTTCCCAATATAAGTCTCCTCTCTTTCTTCCAAATGTAAGTCTCGTCTCTTCTTCCCAATAGAAATCTTCTTTCTTTCTTCCCAATGTAAGTCTTATCCCTTCCTCCCAATATACTATAAGTCTCACCTCCTTCTTCCCAATGTAAGTCTCTTCTCTTCCAGTATAAGTCTCATCTCTTCTTCCCAATATAAGTCTCCTCTTTTTCTTCCCAATGTAAGTCTCATCTCTTCCTCCCAATAGAAGTCTTATATCTTCCTCCCAAAATAAGTCTCATCTCTTCCAATGTAAGTCTCATCTCTTCCTCCCAATATACTGTAAGTCTCATCTCTTCCAATGTAAGTCTCATCTCTTCCAATGTAAGTCTCATCACTTCCTCCCAATATACTGTAAGTCTCATCTCTTCCAATGTAAGTCTCATCTCTTCCAATGTAAGTCTCATCACTTCCTCCCAATATAGGTGTGTTTTGTGCATCGCCTTGTATCCATTTTAATGTGGAGCTGCATTTTTGGTGCGTTTTTGAAAAGCGCACCAAATATGAAGCATTTAGGACTTTTTAAAACGCAGCACACCCGCAGCGCAGTAGTGTGAAGAGTCCTATAGGATTTAAAGGGAAACATTTATCTTGCATTGCTAGCAAGCAAACAAACACAAGAAAAGCACATCAGTGTGAAAGCAACCTAACACTTGATAATAGCAAAGCCATCCTTACTGTGTACCTTACCTAAGCAGTGAAAAGAGCCCCATATTGTAGGAAGCAGCGCACTCACAGCTTTTTATAACACATGTTCTAATTGAAGGATTGAAATCAAAACAGTACACTACCTGCCACCATATGATGCTTTTTTCACCTGCTTACGGAACAAGTGCAAAGTGCATCATTAGATTGTGGCAGTGCACTCTTTTTGAATCTTTCAAACAGAATATCTGTTAAAAAAAAAGCTGTGAGTGCTGGCTGCACTGCCTACCATATACAGGTGGCTGCACTAGGGCTGGGGGCTATGTTGGGCCAGGGCACTGAGGACAGACATGTGATGCCAAGTCAGAGGGCTGGGGGGAACCAGTAAGAAAACAGAAAAAGCCACAGTCACTTATCTATGTCTAACAATGGCGGCCGGGCCTGGGCGGCAAGTGGTTTGTGACAGATGGTTGATGACAGATGAGGCCAAGGGAGCGTCAGGTTGTAGGCAGACTATTGTGTCCTCCGGTCTGAGCTCCTTCCATGGCAGAAGGCACCACCAAGCAGAGGCAGGAAAACACTAGAGTGTGGTGGGTGGGACTGCCAGGCAACAGGCAAAATTATCTGTCAGTTGGCCCAACCATGTACAGCTTGCATCGCCCTTACACTGGAGTCCCCAGATTCCCCCCTCTTTAGTTCAGGGTCCCCAGAGTCACCTGCTTACATCAGAGTCCCCCCTTTCATTAGGGTCCCCCAATTTCCCCTCCTCACATCAAGGTTCCCAGAGTCCCACCTTTTGTTAGGGTCCCCAGAGTTCCCCCTCCTTAAATCAAGATCCCCAGAGTTCCCCCTTACATCACAGTGCCCCCTTTCATTGGGGTCCATAAACTTCCCCCCTTACATCAGAGTCCCCCCTTGCATTAGGATCCCCAAAGTCAACCCTTACACCAGGGTCCCCCTATCCCCTCCCCTTACATCAGGGTTCCCAGAGTCCGCCCTTCTTAAATCAAGTCCCCAGAGTTCCCCCACCCTTTACATTAGGATTCCTATAGCCCCTTCCGTAACATCAGGGTCCCCATAGCCCATCTCGTTACATCAGGGTCTCCAGAGTCCCCCCTCCTTACATCAGTTGCCCCAGAGTCCCCCTATACATCAGGTCTCCAGAATCCTCCTTCACATCAGGGTCTCCATAGGCCTCCCACCTTACATCAGGGTCCCTAGAGCCCATTCCCTTTCATTAGGGTCCCCAAAGTTCCTCCTGTCCTTACATCAGGATCCCCCAAGCCCCCTTTACATTAGGGTCCGTTTCTTCTTATTGCTGCAGGCAGCTACACGAGCTGGATGATGAGGCTCTGGAATGGGCAGGTCTGCCCTCCTCTGAATATTGGGGCCTGGAGGTGAGGTAAGACTGGTTGCTAGGACATTAGCGGTCCTAGCAACCAACCACTAGCGCTGACAACAGTGAGCAGTGGCGGTGGATGCTGCTCAGTCTATATTCTCAGACAGATCTGATTGCTGTTGCTGAAGCTGAGCACACGCGGCATCAGGGAGGCTAACTGGGCATTTGGGCAGGATTCTCTGGGGGGAGATTCAAACCCCCCTTTATCTACGTCCTTGGTCCAATGTAGATGACAGTGTAGCACTTGAGGACAGTGGAGTTCAGCATTGTACAGGTGATGAGAGGGGTAAGTATTGTCTCTTCTTCACAGGGTAGCTTTTTCTAAATCTTTAAAGGTAACGAGAGAGTTACTTGAATGAGTGAAGCAGAGACTCCTAACCCTACCTGACTGTATTCTTTAGACTGTTCCATATGAATTGTCAATCAGAGAGAAAAAGTCTGACAGCAAATAGCTTCTGTAGAATATACCGCCATGGCTCTGCGCCCTGTAATAAATGTTTACTTGTAAAATAAAAGCACAGCCGCCCATACAAGTCAATGGTAGTACACAGATATACATGAGTACTTACAAAGATGTTTGTTAGGGTTTTCAATAGTACATCCATTGATTTCTATGGGTGACTGTACACAGCACCTGGGAAAAACACTCACCGGCCACTTTATTAGGTACACCCGTTCAATTGCTTGATAACACAAATGGCTAATCAGCCAATCACATGACAGCAACTCAATGCATTTAGGCATCTAGATGTGGTGAAGACGACTTGTTGAAGTTCAAACCAAGAATCAGAATGGGGGAGAAAGGGGATTTAAGTGACATTGAACATGGCATGGCGTCATCATAAAGCTGGCATAGCGGTGATCAGGGACACTGATTATTATTTTAATTTTTTTATTAAATTGTTTTTTTTTTAAGATTTTTTTTTTCATATTTCACTATGTCCAAAGTGGTACAATGTTACCATAGTATTACTTTGCTATAAGCAAGCATTTACCTGAATGACATCGATTCATTCAGGGTTTTTTTTTTTTTTGTGCTTAGCTGTGATTTGGCCACAGCTAATCACATGACATATGCATGTGATTAGCTGTGGCCATTCACAGCTAGACACTAGTATACAATGAATGGCATGAATGAAGCCATCCATTGTATACAACTGTCCTGTGATACTAATAATTTTGTTATATTAAATAAGTGCATTTCATATTAATAAAATGGAAGTTCTCTGATCATTATTTTACAAATGTATTTATCTTTCTAAAAAATTCATATTAGTGGTGCGCGGGATTTAAAATGATAAATTTAGTGGTTCGTGAGGTCTGAAAGGTTGTCGAACGCTGCTATAGCCGCCTCCCACCCGCCATATAAGGAAATAACGGGCGCAAGGCGGTTCTCTCGTTCTGGGAGGACGTCATATGACGTCCTCCCACTCTAACAGCTCGTGTGCGGCTCCGGGGGCGCGCAGAGCGGCGATCGGTGGTGTGCTGTGTCCCTCGGACACAGCGGATCACCGATCAACAGAAAGAGTCGAAGATGTCGGCTCGGTCATGTGATCAGCTGTGTCCAATCACAGCAGATCACATGTAAATAAGGAAATGCCGGTTATCAGCATTTCTCCCCCCACGAGCTGTCACACTGACAGAGGAGAGGAGAGCCGGTAATCGGCATTACTCAGAGGGGACATCTACACTGATCATCATGGCACTGATGATCAGTGTGCACTGATGCTCAGTGTATCCCCAGCAGTGCCACCTGTCAGTGTCCATCAATGCCACATATCAGTTCCCATCTGAGCTGCCTTTCAGTGCCACCTATCAGTGCCAGTCAGTGCCACCTATTAATGCCAGTCAGTGCCACCTATCAGTGCCACCTATCAGTGCCAGTCAGTGCTGCCTATTAATGCCAGTCAGTGCCACCTATCAGTGCCACCTATCAGTGCCAGTCAGTGCCACCTATCAGTGCCAGTCAGTGCTGCCTATTAGCGCACATCAGCGAAGGAGAAAAATCACTTATTTACAAAATTTTATAACAAAAACTAAGAAAAAATGTTTTTTTTTTCAAAATTTTCAGTTGTTTTTGGTTTGTATAGCAAAAAAAAAACACAGAGGTGATTAAAAACCACCAAAAGAAAGCTCTATCTGTCTCAAAAAAATGATAAAAATTTCATATAGGTACAGTGTTGCATGACCGCGCAATTGTCATTCAAAATGTGACAGCGCTGAAAGCTGAATATTGGCCTGGGCAGGAAGGGGGTATAAGTGCCCTGTAGGAAGGAAGGGGGTATAAGTTCCCGGTAGGCAGGAAGGGGGTAGAAGTGCCCTGTAGGCAGGAAGGGGGTAGAAGTGCCCTGTAGGCAGGAAGGGGGTAGAAGTGCCCGGTAGGCAGGAAGGGGGTAGAAGTGCCCGGTAGGCAGGAAGGGGGTAGAAGTGCCCTGTAGGCAGGAAGGGGGTAGAAGTGCCCTGTAGGCAGGAAGGGGGTAGAAGTGCCCGGTAGGCAGGAAGGGAGTGAAAGTGCCCTGTAGGCAGGAAGGGGGGTGAAAGTGCCCGGTAGGCAGGAAGGGGGTAGAAGTGCCCTGTAGGCAGGAAGGGGGTAGAAGTGCCCGGTAGGCAGGAAGGGGGTAGAAGTGCCGGTAGGCAGGAAGGGGGTAGAAGTGCCCTGTAGGCAGGAAGGGGGTAGAAGTGCCCGGTAGGCAGGAAGGGGGTAGAAGTGCCCTGTAGGCAGGAAGGGGGTAGAAATGCCCTGTAGGCAGGAAGGGGGTAGAAGTGCCCGGTAGGCAGGAAGGGAGTGAAAGTGCCCTGTAGGCAGGAAGGGGGGTGAAAGTGCCCGGTAGGCAGGAAGGGGGTAGAAGTGCCCAGTAGGCAGGAAGGGGGTAGAAGTGCTCTGTAGGCAGGAAGGGGTATAAGTACCCTGTAGGCAGGAAGGGGGTATAAGTACCCGGTAGGCAGGAAGGGGTATAAGTACCCTGTAGGCAGGAAGGGGGTATAAGTAACCTGTAGGCAGGAAGGGGGTATAAGTGCCCGGTAGGCAGGAAGGGGTATAAGTACCCTGTAGGCAGGAAGGGGGTATAAGTAACCTGTAGGCAGGAAGGGGGTAGAAGTACCCTGTAGGCAGGAAGGGGGTATAAGTGCCCGGTAGGCAGGAAGGGGGTATAAGTGCCCGGTAGGCAGGAAGGGGGTATAAGTGCCCGGTAGGCAGGAAGGGGGTATAAGTGCCCGGTAGACAGGAAGGGGGTATAAGTGCCCGGTAGGCAGGAAGGGGGTATAAGTGCCCTGTAGGCAGGAAAGGGGTATAAGTGCCCTGTAGGCAGGAAGGGGGTATAAGTACCCTGTAGGCAGGAAGGGGGTATAAGTACCCGGTAGGCAGGAAGGGGGTATAAGTGCCCGGTAGGCAGGAAGGGGGTATAAGTGCCCGGTAGGCAAGGGGTCAATGTACAAGTTTAATGTTAAAGAGAAATGATTATGGTTTTGAGTCACTTTTATACATCTTTTACAATGTATATAGGTTTTTAAATTGTGCCGTTTTATGTTGTAATATGTATATGACGAGACTTGGAGTGTTTGTTTACCATCTAAACCACCAAGGATACTGAGAGTCATTTTTCTGAATCTGCCAAATCAGATTGGAGTTGGCCTCATGCATAGAGACACCTGGTGTGTATAATCAACGACCACTTTATTAGGTACACCGTGCTAGTGCCAAGAAAATCTCCCCCACACAGGGGCGGACTGACCATTCGAGTACTCTGGCACTGCCCGAGGGCCCGGGGTCAGTAGGGGGCCCCATGAGATGCCCCTGGTACCTTTTTCATAGGCTTTTATGGGTGTGGGCAAGGACACAGGGGCCCCATGATCCCCTATTGCCCGGGGGCCCCATGAGTTGTCAGTCCGCCCCTGACACCATTACACCACCACCACCAGCCTGAACCATTGATACAAGGTAAGATGGATCCATGCTTTTATGTTGTTTACACCAAATTCTGACCCTACCATCTGAATGTCGCAGCAACCAGTCTGCCCATTCTCCTCTGACCTCTGACATCAAGAAGGCATTTTCCTCCACACAACTGCCGCTCACTGGATATTTTCTCTTTTTCGGACCATTCTCTGTAAACCTTAGAGATGGTTGTGCGAGAAAATCCCAGTAGATTATTATTATTATTATACAGTATTTATAAAGCGCCAATAGTTCGCTCAGCGCTGTACATTACAAAGGGGGACAGAACATGTGACAGAACAATAACAATACAATGCAAAACATGAGGGGATTGAGGGCCCTGCTCTTTCGAGCTTGTACCTGAAATCGGCTCTAATGAATGTGAAACAAAAGTAGTTCTTGTATGACTTTTTCTGCAGTTTGTTGCGATTTCACATACATAGACTACAATAGAAATCTCGCTGCAAAACGCAATGGAAAAGGCAAGAAATCGCTGGGAAATCTTCAGAAAATGCGGTAATCAAAACGCACGATTTTAAATCGCATCCAATGTGAACCAGCCCTAAGACCCCGGTCACATTGCCGCAATTTCAGGTGCGATTTGGGAATCACGGCTCTAATGAATGTGAAACAAAAGTAGTTCTTGTATTACTTTTTATGCAGTTTGTTGCAATTTCACATACATAGACTACAATAGAAATCGCATTACAAAACGCAATGAAAAACGCTAGCAATCGTAGGGAAATCTTCAGAAAACGCGGCAAACAAAACGCACAATATTAAATCGCATCCAGTGTGAACCAGCCCTAAGTCCCCGGTCACACTGCTGCGATTTCAGGTGCGATTTTGGAATCACAATTGCACCTGAAATCGGCTCTAATGAATGTGAAACAAAAGTAGTTCTTGTATTACTTTTTCTGCAGTTTTGTGGCGATTTCACATACATAGACTACAATAGAAATCGCACTGCAAAACGCAATAGAAAATGTAAGAAATTGTTGGGAAATCTTCAGAAAACGCAGCAAACAAAATGCATGATTTTAAATCGCATCCAGTGTGAACCAGCCCTAAGCCCCCGGTCACACTGCTGCGATTTCAGGTGCGATTTGGGAATTGAAATCATACTTGAAATCAGATCTAATGAATGTGAATTTGAGTGTCTTAACATACGCGATTTGCTGCAGCGCGATTTCAAAAGTAGTTTTTGTATTACTTTTTCTGCATTTTTGTTGCGATTTCACATACATAGACTACAATAGAAATCGCACTGGAAAACTCAATGGAAAACGCAAGAAATCGTTGGGAAATCATCAGAAAATGCGGCAAACAAAACATGTGATTTTTAATTGCATCCAGCTTAGGCTTGGTTCCCAAGGATGCGATTTAAAATCACATGTTTTATTCCCAATGATTTCTTGTGTTTTCTATTGCGTTTTGCAGTGCGATTTCTATTATAGTCTATGTATGTGAAATCGTTGGGAAATCTTCAGAACGTGTGGCAAACAAAACGCGCAATTTTAACTCGCATCCAGAGTGACCGGGGGCTTAGGCTTGGTTCAAATGGACGCGATTTAAAATTGTGCGTTTTGTTTGCGATTTCACTGCGTTTCCTGAATATTTGTTTGCAACTTTGCAACGATTTCTTGCATTTTCCATTGTGTTTTGCAGTGCGATTTCTATTGTAGTCTATGTATGTGAAATTGCAACAAACTGCAGAAAAAGTAATACAAGAACTACTTTTGAAATCGCGCTGCAGCAAATCGCGTATGTTAAGACACTCACATTCACTAGATCCGTTTTCAATTCCCAAATCGCACCTGAAATTGTGCAGTGTGAACCAGGGCGTAGCCCCCCGTTCACATCAAGCCTGACTTTGAAATCGTGCGACCTACAGTGAAGTCGCACGATTTCAAAGTCGGGGGACATGGCGATTTCAGGTGCGATTTGCAAGACATCTGACACAGATGTGTATGCAAATCACACGAAAAGTAGTGCACTACTTTGACCGACTCAGAACCGCACTGATTTGACCGCTGTAATTGTGGATAATAGGGTGCGACTTGGCATGTGATTTGCAAGTCACCTGGCATGGGAAATAATGCCTCTAGTTCTCTTTTTAAAACAATCTGGCAGGCCTGAAGCTGAGCTGGGCCAATCACCAGAGCTGTCACATGGGAGAAGGGGAGTAAGTCTATTGCTAGAGAGGTTTTTTTTTTCTTGGGAGAATGCATGTGATCAGCACAGGGCCAATCAGCACTGTCCAGACAGAGCTCAGGGGTTCTGCATCCTCCTAGAGCAGAATGAAAATTCCTCCTACAAGCTTTAACCAGTGATCGACTGGACACTGATAGAAGACACAAGACTGCTATATACTGCTGATGAGAAAAGGTATTTAGCAGTTTATATTTACTAAAATAATTGCATTTTTATGTTCTGTGTACTGTGGGAGACCAAATATAGTGAATGCAGCGTCCGGGGAGAGCGGATATAGTGAATGCAGGGTCCGGGGAGAGCGGATATAGTGAATGCAGGGTCTGGGGAGACCGAATATAGTGAATGCAGGGTCTGGAGAGACCGAATATAGTGAATGCAGGGTCCGGGGAGAGCGGATATAGTGAATGCAGGGTCCGGGGAGACCGGATATAGTGAATGCAGGGTCTGGGGAGACCAGATATAGTGAATGCAGGGTCTGGGGAGAGCAGATATAGTGAATGCAGGGTCCGGGGAGACCAGATATAGTGAATGCAGGGTCCGGGGAGACCAGATATAGTGAATGCAGGGTCCGGGGAGAGCGGATCTAGTGAATGCAGGGTACGGGGAGAGCGGATATAGTGAATGCGGGGTCCGGGGAGAGCGGATATAGTGAATGCGGGGTTCAGGGTTTAGTAACACTTTAAAGCAGCAGTCCCCAACCGATGGTCCGTGGACAACTGGTGGTCCGCGAGAAAATGTTGGTCCGCAGAAAAATCTGGATTGTGATTCCCAAATCGCACCTGAAACTGCAGAAAAAGTCATACAAGAACTACTTTTGAAATCGTGCATTTCAGGTGCAATTTCAATTCCCAAATCACACCTGAAATCGCGGTGGTGTGAAATAACCCTTAGTGCCCAGTCATACCTGTGCGATTTCAGGTGCCATTTGGGAATTGAATTCGCACCTGAAATCGCATCTAATGAATGTGAATGTCAGTGTCTTAACATGTGTTTTGTTGCAGCGCAATTTCTAAAGAAGTGCATGACTTTTTCTGCAGTTTTGTTGCGATTTCACAGACAGAGAATATAATGTAGCGATAAAATCTTCAGAAATCACTCTGAAATTGCGCACAAACTGCGTGATTTTAAATCGCAGCGGTGTGACCAGGGGGTTAGACTTCAACATATAATACAAGCGAGTCCTCTTCTGGTCCTTCCCCCCGGAATGTATTATAGAACATCTGCGCTCAGTCTGAAAGCAGCCTCTGAATTTCCAGGTTTAGTTTGAAGAGGTTTATTTATTTTCCGATGAGATTAGAAGGAAGAGGAGTTGAGTCCAGCTGTGAAAACACGCTTCATTTCTACGCGGAGGAGAATTTAAAACACAAGTGACTTCATTCTCCCCGTCCCACTCATACACGCCATCACGCCAGCCGACTGGGCCATATTCCCTGTCAGTGCAGCGTGATGCATCGTCCTGCGCGCTTATTTACTGCGTATTGTCAGACAGTTTCATGTGTCATGGGAAGCATCTACCTACCCACTGGGTGCCACAGCTGAGCCTCTGCCTTAATAATCTGATAATTTATTTGGGGATGCTGAGGCTGGAACCCGAAGGATGATAACGAGCATCAAATCAGCCTCTGCAGTATTGTTTAATTTATGGCACATTGACTGGGGCCTTTAAAAGCCCAACTTCAGAAAAAAAAAACTTTTCTTTTTTTGGACATAGAGAAGTTTTTTTCTTCAGATGTTTTTCAGCTTTTACTTGCTGTGATGCTGATTGAGATCATTTTTTTGTTTTGTTTTTCCTTTTTAAGTGAACCTGTGACCAGGCTGTGGGCTTTATGTTTCAATATTTTTATTGAGGTTTTTAGAAACATAACAGGCAGGGGTGGACTGACCATTTGGAAACTTGGGCACTGCCCGAGGGCCCAGGTCAGTAGGGGGCCCCATGAGATGCCCCTGGTACCTTTTTCATAGGCTTTTTTGAGTTTGGGCAAGGACACAGGGGCCCCTTGATCCCCTATTGCCCGGGGGCCCCATGAGTTGTCAGTCCGCCCCTGATAACAGGGTAAAGATATACGGTTATCAGTAAAACATTGTAATACAGCATAATATTATTATTATTATACAGTATTTATAAAGCGCCAATAGTTCGCTCAGCGCTGTACATTACAAAGGGGGACAGAACATGTGACAGAACAATACCAATACAATGCAAAACATGAGGGGATTGAGGGCCCTGCTCCTTGGAGCTTACAATCTAGGAGGGAGGGGGTGGTGGCACAGGAGGAGATAGCTGTGGGGGATGGAGTGGTAGGAAGAGTGGAGGAGGTCGGCAAGTTAGCAGGGGGTGGGGTAGGCTTCCCTGAAGAGATGGGTTTTCAGGGTGCGCCTAAAGGAGAGGAGAGTAGGTGATAATCTGATGGGTTGGGGCAGGGAGTTCCAGAGGATGGGTGACACCCTGGAGAAGTCCTGGAGGCGGGCATGGGAGGAGGAGACCAGGGAACTAGAGAGAAGGAGGTCTTGTGAGGAGCGGAGTGTGCGTGTTGGGTGGTACTTGGATATTAGGTCAGTGATGTAGTTCGGGGCAGTATGGTGGACGGCTTTGTACGTCAGTGTTAGGATTTTGAATTTGAGGGATTGGCAGAGGGGGGTGGCGGAGATGGAGCGGTTGGAAAGGTGAATGAGTCTGGCAGCCGTATTCAGGATGGACTGAAGCGGGGATAGCCAGCGGCGAGGCAGGCCAGTGAGGAGGAAGTTGCAGTAGTCGAGTCGTGATATGATGAGGGAGTGTATTGAGTATTTACCCCACCGATTGGCTGGGGGTAGTAATGGTATGTAAAACAATATCATCAGAGGTATTCTTGAGAGTGCGTTGAACCTTGGTGAGGTGCATGGGATGTTGGGGGGGTATTAAACAGGGAGGGGGGTAAGGGGGGAAGAAAGGGAGAGGGTTAGCTATACCTGTGTGGAAGAAGAGATACCAGTCTAGGTTTGGTGGATAGTTTCATCTGTAGTTAGGTTATCAGGATTGTGCAGAGAAATTAGAATTTTGTAGCCAGCGAGACCATTGGGGTTTGAATGTGTGTTGGGAGGAATTGTTGAATGTGGATCTCTTTTCCAAGGCTGTGGACTTAAAAGCGGAGTTCCACTCACCCTGTCAAAAAATAAAAGTCAGCAGCTGCTGACTTTTAAAAAACAGCCAGTTACCTGTCCCTCTGTCCCGCGGTGTGTCCCCCGCAACCCGTTTCACCGGCTGTCCTGTATTCCAAGAGGCCGGCATCTTCAGTGTGGGCACCCGGCTGTGATAGCTTGCGGCTTCACAGCCGGGTACCCACTGCGCATGCGTGAGTAGCGCTGCGCTTCATGAATGGTCCTGTAGTCTTCTTGGACCTGTCACGTGTCCCAAAAGACTACAGGGAGGGAGGACACCTTCCGTTTCTGATCGCCTAGGAAGTGGGAGCGGGTACCTGGCAAATTCGGGTACCCGCTTCCCCCCCCCGCCCCCTAAAGGTGCCAATCCTTAATGGGGAGTGGGAGAGCAGTCCTTAAAGCTGAACTCCCGTTTTGGGTGGAACTCCGCTTTAAGTATATTCCTAACAAGAAAGCTCTCTGTAGCTGCAGGCACTGTGGAGCAATTCATCGCAAAAAGTTCACAGCAGGTGTATTTAAAAGGTAACTCCGCTTTTCGCAAAAATAAAAAAAAAGACAAAACGTCCCTTATGTGATATAATATTGTAAGGGGTCTTTCAGACTCTTGATGTTTCACCTGCCTTTCAATCTGAAATGCATTAGCTTTGTCCAGGGGTGGGCTGATCATTTGGAAACTCGGGCACTGCCCGAGGGCACAGGGTCAGTAGGGGGCCCCATGAGATGCCCCTGGTACCTTTTTCATAGGCTTTTTTAGTTTGGGCAAGGACACAGGGGCCCCATGATCACTATTACCAGGGGGCCCCATGAGTTGTCAGTCTGCCCCTGGCTTTGTCATGGTCAGGGTTCAGGCTTGGACACCAATAGCTACAGCAGTAGAGATGCTCCCACTGACCAGCTGGATAAGTGCACAAGCAGGTCAAGGACATGGGCTCCTACAAGGTGCAGGGTCTTAGCACTAACCGGTATTCACCAGAGCTCTTGATGGTGGGGATGGGTTTTGCTTTGTGGTAGTACTGGGTCGCAGTCCTCAGGGTTGCTCCACCAGGAGATGAGCAGGCCAGGGTCCAGTAGCAGATAAAGCAGGTAGGGATCAAGCAGAAACATAGTTGAGGAACAAGCCAAAGGTCGGTAACCAGTGATAGCGAAGATACAGAGACGGTAGGGGGGACAAGAGTGAGATATTGGCTGCAGAGAGCACAATAAACTGGCAAACAGGAAGTGCAAAGGCATGGCTTTTATAGGAAGTTCATGGGAACAGCAAAAGGTTCAGGATTCTGGACAAGCAACACCCAAGACAAGGTTGTCTTAAGACAGTGGTCTCCAAACTGCGGCCCTTTGCATGTCTCTATCCGGCCTTCGGGGTACATTATTACTCCCCCTGACACCAACAAGGAGGCACCATTTCTTACACTGGCACCAACCATGGGGAACCATTCCTCTCACTGACACTAACAATGGGGCATTTTTGCTTCCACTGACACCAATGATGGGGCACAATTCCTCCCACCGATATAAACAATTAGGCACTATTTCTACAACTAATACCAATGATGGGGCACTATTCCTCCCTCTGACACCAATGATGGGGCACTATTCCTCCCTCTGATACCAATGATGGGGCACGATTCCTTCCACTGACACCAATGATGGGGCACTATTCCTCCCTCTGATACCAATGATGGGGAACTATTCCTCCCTCTGATACCAATGATTGGGCACTATTCCTCCCACTGACACCAATGATGAGGCACTATTCCCCCACTGACACCAATGATGGGGCACCATTCCACCCACTGACACCAATGATGGGGCACTATTCCTCCTTCTGATACCAATGATGGGGCACTGTTCCTCCCACTGACACCAATGGTGGGGCACTATTCCTTCCACTGACTACAAGCACTATCATTTTCTTTTACTCCCACTTTTGCTGGGACATTTTCTACTCCCACTGGCCACTCCGGCCCCTCTAAAGTCTGAAGGACAGTAAGCTGGCCCTTTGTTTGGAGACCCCTGTCCTAAGAGATCAGATATGGAGCTGATGGCTCAGCAGAAGTCACAGGTTCAGACTCAGGTCTTGACAAGCCTCTTCACTGGCCACAAGGGGTAGGGAAATGTCACCAGAAACTGGAAGCGATGAACTACACATTGCTTCCAGGGTCATTCTAGCTAAGGAAGATCTTCCTCCCCTAAACATGGCGGCACCGGCCATGTAGACTGCAGACAGGTGGGACAGTGGAGCCCAGGAAGTATGACTGGCTCACTGGTTTTCCCAGAAGTCTGCACTAAGATACAGACCAAATGCAATTGGAATTTCAATTTTGGTGCAATACCAGCTAAGGGTTAAATACTTCTAAAGGGATGCAGACACTGAGAGTGCATCAGGTGTTTGTAATGAACCAGAACCTCCTATTCAGATTCATTCTGCAAGGGTCATGGTGAAGCAAACATCTATTTTTTCAGAGCAACAAAAGTTAGCAATCCTCTAAAACATGTTGAAATCCTTGCAAGCTTCTTTGATCATGCAGAGGGGATTCCTTTTTTTTTCTCAACAAAAATGGAGTTACCCTTCAAGTCTTTTAAGTCGTTTTCCCAGCAGCTCAGCTCCCCCTGCCTCTTGCTCTAAACCAGGGGTGTCCAAACTGTTTTCAAAGAGGGCCAGATTGGATGAAGTGAACATGGTGGAGGGCCGAACATTTTTCCGAACATTCTTTGAACATTACAATTAAATGCAAATAAATTATTTTATGCCAAGTTAATTGCAAACGACATACTTTATTTCATAACATTAAGATCAACTGACAGCTGAGTTTTCACAATGTATTGAAAATAAATTAAAAAAAAACTTACCTGCACTAATGTGAAGGGTGAAAAAGGTAGCTGGAGCTGAAGTCTCTGCTCGGCAGCCGGGAGGGGAAGAGAAACACACTTCACGCTGGAAGCCCGGCCCTGACGTCACCGCCCTCTGTTGCTCCCAGCGCGGTGCAGTCACGCATGCGCACTGCTCTCAAGCAGAAGACTGTCTGCCACAGAAGGGAGGGCCGTGCGACAGCCGCATTTACACAGACCAGGGAGAACGCGCCGCAGTCAGGCATGCGCACTGCCCTCTGCTCTCAAGCAGAAGACTGTCTGCCATAGAAGGGAGGGCCGTGGGAGGGCCACATTACACAGAGCAGGGAGGGCTGTTGGAGGGCCGTATTAAACCAACCCCCGGGCCGTAAATGGACCGCGGGCCGGACTTTGGACATGCCTGCTCTAAACAAACAGTGATTCAGCAGCTAAGATCCCCAATGCTCTTACTCCCAGCAGTGACTTACCAGCTCAGCCTATCCTGCCCCCCCCCCCCCCCCCAGTAGTGGCACAGCAGCACAGCTCCCCCTTTGGAGGCAGTTGAAAGTCCGTGTTGCCCAGCGACAGCCCCAAAACATCACTGCTCTAGAGGAGATCTGCATGGAGGATGGGCCAACATACCAGCAACAGTGTGTGCCAACCTTGTGAAGACTTACAGGAAACGTTTGACCTCTGTCATTGCCAACAAAGGATATATAACAAAGTATTGACATGAACATTTCATATTGACCAAATACCTATTTTCCACCATAATTTGCAAATAAATTCTTTCTAAATCAGCCAATGTGATTGTCTGGATTTTTTTCTCATTTTGTCTCTCATAGTTGAGGTCTACCTATGATGCCAATTACAGGCCTCTCTCATCTTTGTAAGTGGGAGAACTTTCACAATTGGTGGTGACTAAATACTTTTTTGCCCCACTGTATATTCATATTCTACCATTCATTAGCCACCTGGATGGAGGTTTACATAACTCCAGGTATTAGGATGAAGGTTTTTTTTTAAAATAGTAAAACTTTATTCCTACTAATGGTGAAAGTGACCAAAACAACATTCACCAAGATTGAAATCTGCATGATTACATTATCCACCAGGATACATATCTACTATATAATTCCCATCAGAATAGAAGTCTATCATTTAAAAGCTTCCCCTCTGCCCTATAGCAGATATACTGCTACAGGGCAGCATGGGTGAGCAAAATCACGTATATACAGTTGCAAGAAAAAGTATGTGAACCCCTTGGGATTACGTGGAGTTTTGCATGAATTGGGCATAAAATGTGCTCTGAACGTCATCTAAGTCACAACAATAGAAGAACACAGTCTGCTGAACATAATACTACACAAACATTAGATGTTGCCATGGTTTAATTGCACATAACATGTAAACATTCACAGTGCAGGGAGGAAAAAGTATGTGAACCTTTGGACTTAATAACTGGTTGACCCTCCTTTGGCAGCAATAACCTCAACCAAACATTTCCTGTAGTTGCATATCAGACCTGCACAACGATCTGGAGTCATTTTGGACCACTCCTCTTCACAAAACTGTTTCAGTGTAGCAATATTCTTGGGATGTCTGGTGTGAATCGCTCTCTTAAGGTCATGCCACAGCATTTCAATCGGGTTGAGGTCAGGACTCTGACTGGGCCACTCCAGAAGGCGTATTCTGTGCTGTTGCAGCCATTGTTTTGTTGAATGACTTGTATGCTTTGGGTCATTGTCCTGTTGCATCACCCATCCTCTGCGGAGCTTCAGTTGGCGGACAGATGGTCATACGTTTTCCTGCAATATGTCTTGATAAACTCTGGAATTCATTTTCCCATCAATGACAACAATCCGTCCAGGCCCTGAGGCAGCAAAGCAGCCCCAAACCATAATGCTCCCTCCGCCATGTTTTACAGTGGGGATGAGGTTTTGATGTTGGTGTGCTGTGCCTTTTTTTCTCCACACATAGTGTTGTGTGTTCTTCCCAAACAACTCAATCTTGGTTTCATCTGTCCACAGTATATTTTGCCAGTAGTGCTGTGGAACATCCAGGTGCTCTTTTGCAAACTTCAAACGTGCTGCAATATTCTTTTTGGACAGCAATGGCTTCCTCCGTGGTGTCCTCCCATGTACTCCATTCTTGTTTAATGTTTTCCTTATTGTAGATGTGTCAGCAAAAATGTTAGCATGTGCCAGAGATTTCTGTAGGTCTTTAGCTGACACTCTGGGATTCTTCTTTACCTCATGCAGCATTCTGCGCTGTGCTCTTGCAGTCATTTTTACAGGACGACCACGCCTAGGGAGAGTAGCAACAGTGCTAAACTTTCTCCATTTGTAGACAGTCTGTCTTACCGTGGACACATGAACATCAAGGCTTTTGGAGATACTTTTGTAACCCTTTCCAGCTTCATGCAAGTCAACAATTCTTGATCGTAGGTCTTCTGAGAGCTCTTTTCTGCGAGGCATGGTTCACATCAGCCAGTGCTTCTTGAAACCAGTAAACCCAAAACAGGTGTGTGTTTTTTAAGGGCAGGACAGCTGTCAGCAACACATCCAATATCATCACACTGATTGGAGTCAAGGTTGGCTCACTCCTGGCTCCAATTAGCTCTGGGAGAAGTCATTAAGCTAGGGCCTCACATACTTTTTCCTCCCTGCACTGTGAATGTTTACATGTTATGTGCAATTAAACCATGGCAACATCTAATGTTTGTGTAGTATTATGTTCAGCAGACTGTGTTCTTCTATTGTTGTGATTAGATGACGTTCAGAGCACATTTTATGCCCAATTCATGCAAAACTCCATGTAATCCCAAGGGGTTCACATACTTTTTCTTGCAACTGTATATATATATATATATATATATATATGTGATTTTGCATTTCCGAGAAGGGGGCACGTGCAAGGCGCATGTGCGCCCTACCCGCACCGCCATCCGCGGCTGTGATTGCTCGCCCGCTCCTGGTGAATGCCGAGCATCTCCAACAGGAGGAGGGGGGAGAACTGTTAGTAAACAAAACAGTTCACCTCCCTGTCAACTCTGGCGCACTGCTTTGCATGGCTGTACGCAGCACAGCCATGCACAGCAGTGTGCTTACAGTGAACCACTAACATACAGACCCTAGTAAAACAGCACACAGTTAACCCTTTGATCTCCCAACAAAAACAGGCATGCGCACATTCGCCACTGATACTGCCACCAAGTGGCCTACATAAAGGCAGAAGCTGCAGTAGTTTGTTTCTTTCTAATCTGCAGCTCCTGTGCCCATTCCTGTGATTAACCCTTCTTGTCCTGACCACGCTTGAACAATATCTACATTGACCTCGGCCTGTCTTTAGATTCTGCTTGCCCAGGGGCGGACTGACCATTTGGAAACTCGGGCACTGCCCGAGGGCCTGGGGTCAGTAGGGGGCCCCATGAGATGCCCCTGGTACCTTTTTCATAGGCTTTTTTAAGTTTGGGCAAGGACACAGGGGCCCCATGATCCCCTATTGCCCGGGGGCCCCATGAGTTGTCAGTCCGCCCCTGATCGGGACCTTTCCGTGAGTACTAGACACGTGTGCTGGGAGTGCTCAGGGTGCGCGCTCTCAGCACATATGTCCTTTTTTAATTGCACGCAAATGTGCGACCGCACAGCGTCTAGGCCCAGATGCCGGGAGTTGTCAGTCCGCCCCTGTGCTTGCCTCTTGCTCATTTGCCTACTCCAGTGTTGCTGACCTCTGCCTGTGTTATGACCATTCTCCTGCCTGCTGTCCAAGCCCATACCGTCTGTTGCTGATCAAGCACATTTGACTACATATCCTGTTATCTGTCTTCTCTGCTCCATACATTACCTACCTGGTCCTTGCTTGTCCTCTGCCTGCTACGTCTTACCAAACTACCTTGCACCTGTGACCAGTCACATGCCAGCCAAGCAATTGGCAGCCCGCTATCTGCCATGTCCCGGGACTGCTGTTCCTGCTGCCATCCGCTGAGTTGGCCATCTAATCCGTTCCTGGCAAAGCACCTGCTCTTCATCTGTGCGGTCTGCTGGACACTCTACAGGCACTCGTACCTCACCACGCTCCCGTGGCCACTGTCTCACTACCAGTGGTCCCTGAACCGGTGCTGTAAGAGAGGCCTTCCTCTGCATGTCAGGCTCTACCATCAGGTACGTGACACTAACTTTAGCCTGTCAAACAGTAAGAGGTCTACATGTACTACAAATAAAAAGAATAAGTGAGCGCTTTGAAAATAAAGCAGCTAGGAACACAGGACAACCAACAACAATCCTCACAAGAACATTTAAAAAGTGCAGCGCTAAAATAAAATAAAATAAAAACCAAATGCATATGAATATGTCAAAATAAGTTAAAATATTATATAAAAAAATAGTCTCAATAAAGATGACTTGAAGTAAAAAATGCACACTAACCAGATGTGCACATTAAAAGTGCAGTGTAGATATCCTACAGCTCAAAAAGTGATCATCAGAATGGTAATGGTAGACGTATTCCCTCGGTCAGAGAGGATCCTCGGATGGTGCACAGATGAGCAGGAAAAAATTCTACTTGAGGACAGAAACCAGGCACTGCTCCACCAAAAGAGCAAGACTCCTCCACTGGGCAGAGCGGTGTCTAGGAAAAAAATGCTCCCCGCAGGGGGTCAAGACAAAAAATGCCCATAGTGAAGTATTGTTTAATTAAACAAATTTATTGTGGACAAGTGACAATAGCAAGGGGGATGCATCCAATAACAGCAAATAATGCAGAGAGGACTAACCGTCTTAACCGATGTAGTGGCCGCCGGAGCTCCACAATGCTCCGACGGCGTGACGTCACGGCGTGCGTAGGCTCCTCCTTACACGTTACGTGCCAAGCACATCCTCAGAGAAAGGAACCAATGGACCATGTACTGTCCTTTATTGAGGTCTACCACACGCTGTCCACTGGGCTGGAGGTCTAGTATTAGTTTACACCAGGTATTGGTCATTTATATGTTATGTTGTGCACTTTATACCTTGATGAACCTTAGGTAGATAATCTTGTCTGAATATTTCATAACATTTAGCATAAACTATCACTTAAACTTTACCCATCTGGTCTGGAGGTACTAATGGAAAGAACATGTTTTTCAGAGTATGCTCTGTGAACACCGATGAAAGGGGGTCTTTCCCATTATACTGGCTGCTAGACTGATACATGATTAAAGCTTACAGGTTTAATGTCAAATATTTGAGTTACATTGAACCTCATTATAAAACGCATGTAGCATATATAATTATCACAGAAAAGTGCCAAATTTTAAGGAAAAACGCCTCTCACAAGCCATTAGCCGATCCCCTCTTCGCTCTTCCATCCTGGGCGGATTAAATATGTCTCATTTATGTTCCGTGTTCCAATATACTGAGGAAAGAAATGAAATACTACTGATTTATTCAGACATGAAAAAATGTTACTCTGGGAAATGCAATGTTTTCTTCTCTCCAGATTGTTCAATTATCATTATCTTTAGATCTTGTTGTTGAAATTGAGGAAAAAGGTCAGTGATATAATTAAACAGCATCATTTAATGAGCTTGGTTTAACAGAGAAGAAAGTGGCTTCAGCATTATGGCAGCACAGCAATGTTTAAAGGGAATCTAAAGCACAATTAAAGAGGACCTGTCAAGCTGTCTGTTCAGGTAAATGTGAAAGGTTCTTCTATTGGAGGAATTCCCACCCACTGATACCTTTCACATCCTCCCCCTCTACTCCATTGTTTTGCCAAAGTGCATGTGACTTTCTTCTATGATGCAGTGCTGATACCTAAGTTGTCAATCAGCAGGCCAAAACACTGCCACGCGGTTTATATTGGTTAGGACTCACAGAACGTAGAAAAGTTGTGTATACAAGGGCCAGGAGTTCTTTTACAACAACAACTTCTTACAACAGAACCGGTCACTTTACCGTTACACTCACAGTGTGTCTTCAAGACTTTGATTCACACCTTCTTGATTGTCCAATGACTCACATATTGGTTTGGCTGTCCAATGAATGCTCATCAGTTGGGTTTTTGACTTTTGGTTGTTTGCCAGCTTTTTATGCTATATTACATAGTTACATTGTTAGTCTGGCTGAAAAAAAGACAAAAGTCCAACCAGTTCAACCATTAAATAAAAAAAAGTTATAGTCCTATACCCACAGTTGATCCAGAGGAAGGCAAAAAAACCCAGCAAAGCATGATCCAATTTGCTTCTGCTGGGAAAAAAAATTCCTTCCTGATCCCCCGAGAGGCAATCAGATATTCCCTGGATCAACTTTACCTATAAATGTTATATCCAGTTATATTCTGTGTATCCAAGAAAGAATCCAGGACTTTCCTACAGCAATCCACTGAGCTGGCCACAACCAACTCTGGAGGGAGTCTATTCCACATTTTCACAGCTCTCACTGTGAAGAAACCTTTCCGTGTTTGGAGATTAAATTTATTTTCCTCCAGATGTAAAGAGCGCCCCCTTGTCCTCTGTGATGACCTCAGGGGGAATAACTCTACACCGAGTTCACTATATGAACCACTGATGTATTTATACATGGAGATCATATCCCCCCCTTATGTATTATACATGGAGATCATATCCCCCCTTATGTATTATACATGGTGATCATATCCCCCTTATGTATTATACATGGAGATCATATCCCCCCTTATGTATTATACATGGAGATCATATCCCCCTTATGTATTATACATGGAGATCATATCCCCCTTATGTATTATACATGGAGATCATATCCCCCCTTATGTATTATACATGGAGATCATATCCCCCCTTATGTATTATACATGGAGATCATATCCCCCCTTATGTATTATACATGGAGATCATATCCCCCCTTATGTATTATACATGGAGATCATATCCCCCTTATGTATTATACATGGAGATCATATCCCCCCTTATGTATTATACATGGAGATCATATCCCCCCTTATGTATTATACATGGAGATCATATCCCCCCTTATGTATTATACATGGTGATCATATCCCCCTTATGTATTATACATGGAGATCATATCCCCCTTATGTATTATACATGGAGATCATATCCCCCCCTTATGTATTATACATGGAGATCATATCCCCCTTATGTATTATACATGGAGATCATATCCCCCCTTATGTATTATACATGGTGATCATATCCCCCCCTTATGTATTATACATGGAGATCATATCCCCCCCTTATGTATTATACATGGAGATCATACCCCCCCTTATGTATTATACATGGAGATCATATCCCCCCTTATGTATTATACATGGAGATCATATCCCCCCTTATGTATTATACATGGTGATCATATCCCCCCTTAATCTCCTCTTCTCAAGAGAGAATACATTCAGTTCCTCTAATCTTTCCTCATAGCTGAGCTCCTCCATGCCTCTTATCAGTTTAGTTGCCCTTCTCTGTACTTTCTCCAGTTCCCCAATGTTCTTTTTGTGAATTGGTGCCCAAAACTGAACTGCATATTCCAGATGAGGTATTACTAATGATTTGTACCGGGGGAAATGATATCTCTCTCTCCGCAGTCTATACCTCTTTTAATACAAGAGAGGATTTTGCTTGCTTTAGAACCCGCAGCTTGGCATTGCTGCGATTATTAAGCTTGTGATCTACCAGAACTCCCAGATCCTTCTCCACCATTGATTCCCCCAGTTGTACCCCCCTAGTATGCCTGTGTAGTCATCTAATGATCATCTGCCTCCTTACCTCCCTCTTTGCTGGGATGGTTTTTGTTGGTTGGTTGTCTGCTTGTATTTACTCTGCTGGGTGGCAACTTCTGTGGTTTGCCCTTCCTTTACTCTTGCTGTTTCTTCTGCTGCTCCTGACGTCTCCGCCAGAAATCCCTATCAATTTGCTTATGTTTCCATTGCTGCTAGCCTTATATTCTTCTTGTGGTCCTCCTGCACTTCAGGCTCTTTCTGTACTGAAGCACCTCCACCCTTGCTTTATTTATACCCCCTGGTTATCCCTGTATTTGTTTCCCATTGTAGCATTTAGAGTTCTGTCTCTAGGATGTGTTTTTTGTGATCTGTTGTGATTTTGTTTCTGTTTGTCCAGTCCTTGGGAGGTGGTCTTGGTTCCCAATTATATCTGAGTTCTTGGCTTTGTCTCCTTGCTTGTATGACTCCTTGGTTGGTTTTCATCTGTCTTGATGCTGTTTCCCTCCTGACCTAGAACTTCTTGGGTTTCCTTGTCTCCTTAAGTCCAACCTAAAGCTTGTCTGTGAACACATCTTCTCTTTTCCCTTTAGTACTGTGTCTGTTTGTTTGTCACAGACCATGGCCTCGTTGAAAACCCATATTTCCATGACTGTCCTTTCTGAGGAATTGTCACCATGTTAAGACCAGTTCATTCAATAATCAAATTCCTGGGGCACACAAGCACTGGACCAAGGAAATCATGCCCCGAAGAGTGACTAGTAAAGGTGAAGCACATTGCAGCAGTAGTCATCTGGTCTTGACAGCTGTCAGATCCTCAAAAATCTATTAAATATATTAAGTTAAGTGAGCACATCTTTGAATATAATGTTTATGCTCAAGTCATTGTTAACTTACCTTTTACATTTGTATTGCTAGGTGCATGCGCCATGTTTTGTAATGGGCAATAAGAAATTTCTTGATAGCACACTTTTTATTTACAAACCTCACAGGGAGTCGAGCCTGACCAATAGACTCACGCCCACACTCGCGGTCTTTTTGTTTTTTGTTGTATATTCTGTATTTTTTAAGAAAACTTGTTTTTTTATATCATTTCTGTAACCTGGACTTGTAGCTGATAACTGCTGTAAATGTCTTCCTTTGCTGCTACTGTATTATCATTCTGCAGTGTGGGCATGGATAAACTGAATATTTCCTAATGCAGAAGTGCAACAGCCATCTTTAGTGAGACCACTTTTTAATGCTCTTTTATGGAGTGTCTCCAGTGCAGGGGGCAGCCATCTTGACTGGGTCTGGAGAACGTTGATTGGCTGATGCAGTGGAGGAAGTGGAGAGTAAACTGGGCTGCTGGAGAAAGGACGCTACTTTGTTCCACCAGCCTGCAGAACGCAGGGATGAAGCCACTGTAGGGTCAATATGCTGCTTCAATCATTTTCCTGTGCTGAGCAACTGAGAGATTGCACCTTAACCCCTTGCCCTCCTGAAGATTTACCCCCCTTCATGACCAGGCCATTTTTTGCATTACGGCGCTGCGTTACTTTAACTAACAATTACGCGGTCATGCAACGCTGCACCCAAATGAAATTTATGTCCTTTTTTCCCCACGAATTCAGCTTTCTTTCAGTGCTATTTGATCACCTGTGCGTTTTTTATTTTTTGCGCTATAAGCAAAAAAATACCGACAATTTTGAGAAAAAAAACAATATTTTGGACTTTTTGCTATTAAACACGTCCAGTAAAAAAAAAAAAAAAAATTTCATCATAAACTTAGGCCAAAATTTATTCTGCTCCATGTCTTTGCTAAAAAAAAAAATCCCAATACGTGTAAATTAATTGGTTTATGTGAAGGTTATAGCGTTTACAAACGGTGGTATAGATAATGGGATTTTTTTTCTTTTCTACTAGTAATGGCGGCGATCAGCAACTTTTAGCGGGACTGCGGCGGACATGTGACACCAATACTGTAAAAAAGCACTAACACTGTACTAATGGCGCTGGGCAGGAAGGGGTTAATGTGAGGGGTGATCAAAGGGTTAACTGTGTGCTTTACTAGGGGGCAGGGTGTGTGTTCTTCACTGTAAGCACACTGATCGGGATGGCTGTACTGTGCACAGCAATCCTGACCAGTGTGCTCGAGCTGACAGGGAGGAAGATTGTTTGTAAACAAAACAATCTTCCTCCCCGTCGGAGATGCTCAGTAATCACCGTGCGCTGGCGGGTAATTACCGCCCTGGACCCAATGATTGACATCTGTGGCCGCAAATGGTGGCGCGGGTAGCGCGCATGCGTGGCTACCCGGAAATGCAAAATCATATATATATACATGATTTTGTGCACAGGTGCAAACCTGTAGCAGTATATCTGCTATAGGATTGTCCTTAAGCGGTTAAGGCTGCAGTGAAGGGGGAACGCAGATGTGTATCCAGAGTGTTTGCTGGATCTATCTGATGCTGGGCTGCCCAGGAGAAGAGTGTTGATCAGGGACCACTGCTGTCATCATACCTTGTGCAATGCTACATGTTAGGGGACAGTCCTGAAAGCAGAGAGGTGTGTAAGAAAGAGATTAAGCTGCTGTCGCTGGATGAACAGATCCCTACCATAGCTGACCACAATCGAGTGAGAAGTAAAGAGACTGAGAACCTTCTCCCTGGGAGGGTTTGATTTGGGCACAGTATCTGGTGAGGTCAGACTGTACTAAAAAGCACTCCCACCACATGTAAGGAAGGAAAAGAGGGGCAGTCTCTACAGGACTGAAAGAGAGAGATCATAAGCAACTTCTAGCCTTGTCTGACTTGAACTGGACTTTTAGTGAATTAGAGCACGTGCCCAGAGACCCAGAATAGGGGGACTGGGACATTTTGTCCCGAGTGCTTTGTCCGGCACCCTGCCTGCATTTTTACTGTTCTTTCTGCCTGGAAACTGAGAAACGTCCATGGCGTCCAAAAAGCGTCCCTTTAGGTCAAAAGCGGTTTTAGACCGGCTAGAGAACAGCGATAGTAAATCAGAACCACTTGCAGAATTGAGTGATGATTCGTGGGGGAAATTCCTCATCAGACACTGAAAACGATTCTGCGACTTTGCTCAGCGATATGCGAACTTGGCGCTCTATTTCACATTTCAGTGTTTTTGGTTTGATTATATTATTGAATTAAATGTAATATTATTATATTATTATTTTTTATGATTATTTAATATATTATAATTTGTGATTTCGTGTTTAAAATTTTATCATACCCGGGATGTTTACTAGACTCTTGTTTGGACAGATTTCAGTGAGTTATTCCTAAGAATTCCAGGCCTACAATAAAAAAACAACATATTTCCATGCAAAAAAATGTACCGCTTTCAGCACAGAAATATGGACATAATCAGACCGCTAGGGAGGTTAACGTCTATGGGCACAAGTCAGATAGAAGTCGCCTTCTCTAGTACAGGAGCGACTTCAGTAGTGCTGATTAGGACAGCTCTCACTGACTAACATGGGATTTTACATGTCATGCGATTTGGGGTCCCCAAGTCGCAGCAGTGTGAACCGAGCCTAATAACTTCTTTGAAATACCTCAAGGTGTGTCGGTAAGTGCTGAGTAAGTGAGGTGTGTCGTCTTCAGGTGTGACAAGAAATCACAAAACAATTCAGCGGCCCCTCTGGGGGTAGCGCTATATTTGTAATTAAGTTTTGCAGTGCTGCACAATGGTTGTGCTTTACAGCTCCATCTCACAATGCTGATCGATGTATCTCCTGGAGTTGGCTGAGTCAGTACAAAGAATGAATGCACTCCCTGTGTGGAGGATATCTTAAGTCAGCAATTGTTAAAGTGTATGGCTGGCCATACATTATTCAATTTTCTTGAGATTTTTGCTTTAGATTTACCAAAAACCATATAATATGAGGTCAAACCCAAACAACATTTTCAGTTGTATCCAATTAGGCAGGCCCTTGCACTACACAGTTGAAGGTAAATCTAAAGGAAATTGGGCAGAAACTGGACAGAAAATTGTATAGTGTATGGCCAGCTTATGTTAGGGAAAAATAAAAAAAAAGATGCATGATGGACATCTTTGCAATAAATGAACGTTTCCTCACCTTTAGAAGTTAGAGGCTCACTGGATTTCTGGCAGATCATCACATATTTTTCTGTAGTTGCAGTATTTTTAAAATACAAAACACAGGGAATGTGCATGTATTGCAGAGATGGACTGCATTTTTTTTGCCCAGACATATACTTTAAAGCGGAGTTCCACTCACCCTGTCAAAAAATAAAAGTCAGCAGCTACAAAAACAGCCAGGTACCCACTGCGCATGCGTGAGTAGCACTGCGCTTCGTGAATGGTCCTGTAGTATTCTGGGACCTGTCACGTGTCCCAAAAGACTACAGGAAGGGAGGGAGGACACCTTCCGCTTCCGATCGCCTAGGTGATCGGGCCGGAAGTGGCAGCGGGTACCTGTCAAATTCAGGTACCCGCTCCCCCTCCCGCCCCCAAAAGGTGCCAATCCTTAATGGGGAACAGGGGAACAGTCCTTAAAGTGGAACTTCCCCTTTTGGGTGGAGCTCTGCTTTAAGGGCCCTTGGGATATAAAAAAAAAAAGCAGGAGAAAAATCTATGAAAAAAGTATTGCTTTAAATTAGGGATTCACCGATACCGGTATCGGTTCTGAGTATGAGTACTCGTGAAAATTCTCCCGATACCGAAAACCAATAATTTGAGGTGCAATTTGCATCAATACAGATTGCACTGCAAAGATTAGCATGCAATTTGAATAGAAATGTGATTCATGATCAAATCGCATGCGGTTTCCCCACTGCTCCTGTGTGAACCAAGGCTTGTCATAGCCCGAGATCACCCAGGAGCGGTGCGGGAAACCTCCCTGCACCGATCCCATACTGAGTTGACAGTGAGCATGTATACTATGGTGGCAGATGCTCCATATTCTCAGCCAGGGGTCTCCAAACTATAGCCCTCCAGCTGTTGAAATACTACAACTCCCATCATGCCTCTGCCTCTGGGAGTCTTTCCTGTGGCTGTCAGAGTGTTGCAAGGCCTCATGGGACTAGCAGTTCCTCAACACCTGGAGGGCCATAGTTTGGAGACCCTTGTTCTCAGCGGTAGGAGAGGATTTGAAATCCACACCACTTTCTCTCCTCTCCATGCAGGAATAACAGTTTGGGCTAGAGGGATTTTCATTGGTCAGCACCGCCACATGCACGGTGCTGACCAATCAGATGCTGTCTAGCAAGTACTGTCATCGCTGCAAGGAGAAGAGAGAAAGCTGCGGGGATTTCAAATCCCCAGACCTGTGAAGCGGCTTTCTCTCACAGGTGCATGATTGCAGGCATAGTCCATAGTCCCATTTCAGAAGCTATCAAGAGGTAATTTATGTTCCTACATACAGTGGGGCCATGGAGAATGGATGTAGCCACCCTTTAACAGCAAGTTAGATCCCAGAAGACAAAAAAAAGGAATTTGGAGAGTTGGGGGAGGCTGAGAGCAATAAAAGATACTTTATGTATGAAGAATATGTATGTAGAATTGTTTTTTAAACCAGAGTTTTGCGTCACTTTAAATTCAATAACAAATATTAACTACTTGCCAACCGCAGATAGCGGAATGACGGCTGCACTGCGGCCGGCCAGTTCTGGGTGGACGTCATATGACGTCCTCCCAGAACGCGCTCTCCTGCGCGCCCCCGGGGGCGCGCACCCGGTGATCTCCGTGATCGCTGTGTCCTACAGACACAGCTGATCATGTGACGTGGTAAAAGGCCAATCACAGCGGCCTTTTACCACGTGATCAGCCGTGTCCAATGACACGCTGATCACCGGGAAATGCAAATGCGGGTTCTCGGCTGCACTTTCCTCATGCTGTCAGATCGTGAGGAAAGTACTGCCGAAAACCTGCAGTTGTCAGAGCGGGGATCGGCACCGATCATCAGGGTCCCTGATGATCAGTGCCCTGATGATCAGTGCCCAGCAGTGCCACACACAAGTTCCACCCACCTGTGCCCAGAACTGCACCCACCTGTACCAAGCAGTGCGCCCACCTGTGCCCAGCAATGCACCCACCTGTGCCCAGCAGTGTGCCCACCTGTGCCACCCAGCAGTGTCACCACCTGTGCCCAGAAGTGCCACCTACCTGTGCCCAGTAGTGCCACCCACCTGTGCCCACCCACCTGTGCCCACCAGTGCCACCCACTTGTGCCCACCAGTGCCACCCACATGTGCCCAGCAGTGCAGCCCAGCAGTGCTGCCAGTCAGTGCCCAGCGGTTGTGCCAGTCAGTGCCCAGCAGTGCCTCCAGTCAGTGCCCAGCTGTGATGTCAGTCAGTGCCGCCTATCAGTGCTGTCTATCAGTACCCATTATCAGTGTCGCCAATCAGTGCCGCATATCAGTGCCACCTATCTGTGACACCTCATTAGTGCTGCCTATCAGTGCCGCCTATCCGTGCCACCTCATTAGTGCCGCCTATCAGTGCCGCTTATCAGTGCCCTTCAGTGCTGCCTATCACTGCCCATCAGTGCCGCCTATCAGTGCCCATCAGTGCTGCCTCATCAACGCACATCAGTGAAGGAGAAAAATTACCTGTTTGAAAACGTTTATAATAGAAACAAAGAAACTTTTTATTTTCAAATTTTTTTGAAATTTTTGCTTATAGCACAAAAAGTAAAGTGCCCAGCAGCGATTAAATACCACCAAAAGAAAGCTCTACTTGTGAGAAAAAAATGATAACAATTTCATATGGGTACAATCTTGCATGACCGTGCAATTGTCATTTAAAGTGCGACAGCACTGAAAGCTGAAAATTGGCCTGGTAAATAAGGGGGTATAAGTGCCTGGTAGGCAAGTGGTTAAAGAGCAAGCTTGTAAAAATATGGAAATCACATAATAAATTAGCAAACACACCACAATATTAACTCACAAAACTCACGCACAGCTACTGTTCAGTACAGCTAAGCAGGAAGCAGATCCTGCCTATGTAATGAACAACTATGACCAGGGGCGGACTGACAACTCATGGGGCCCCCGGGCAATAGGGGATCATGGGGCCCCTGTGTCCTCGCCCATACTCAAAAAAGCCTATGAAAATGGTACCAGAGGCATCTCATGGGGTCCCCTACTGACCCCGGGCCCTCAGGCAGTGCCGAGTTTCCAAATGGTCAGTCCGCCCCTGACTATGACTGCCCCCACAAACATATGTACTGATGCAGACTGGTGGGAGAACGCACAGACTACAACCTTATCACTATTATTCTGTTTACTCCCCTGTCTCTTCTAGAGGACACAGTAACCACTCCCAACTGAAGTTGCTCTAGTATTTCAGAATGAGAGGACAGAACTTGCTGATTTTGTTTTTTGAGGCGGAGTGCCAGGACTCTCAGGAAGCCTTTTTATGATTTCAGACGCTGTGTCATTTTGCCGCAGAGAGGGCAGGAAACCCACACAAGTGGTTTCTCGGCCCCCGGAGTGAAATTTTATTTTCCCAGATCCATCTCATAGTTCTCCCGTTTCAACGGACAGTCCCTGGATTTGATAATTGCTCTGTCCCTAGAAAAACTTTTGTCCCTGGTGTAGCTCTACCCCCACAGGAGCCACTGGATAATGCTTGTCCCCAGTGGTTGCCCTGACTTTGTAAGCCTCCCAACATCTCTGACACACTGGGCTCAGACATATTTCAACAGTATACAATAATAAAGCAAGAGACACAATTCTTTAGTAACACCTCTATATTAGATTTGTTCAACAGAGTAGGCCACAGAAATAATGGGTTTAGGGCAGCGGTTCTCAACCTGTGGGTCGCGACCCCTTTGGAGGTCGAACAACCCTTTCACAGGGGTCTCCTAAGACCATCGGAAAACACATATTTCCGATGGTCTTAGGAACCGAGACACCGCTCCTCTATCTGTCTCCAGGCGGGTCCGCCCACATGCAGATACGTCCACATTTCCCTGGACCGCGATGTATGCGTGGGATGACATCCCGCCCCTGTCATCTGGCCACATCCCTGGGATCACTCAACAGCTCCACCTCCTCACCAGTGATTGGCCGCCGGAACTGTAGCTCAGGAGAGGCACACAGGCGGCCAATCACCAGCGAGGAGGTGGAGCTTGGAGAGGAGGAGCCGAGCAGCAGCGCAAAGAGCAAAGAAGATCGAGCGAGGGAGCGGTCGGAGAAGGAAGACAGCTGACAGGTAAGTGTCTGTAGCGTACAGATGGTGCTGCTGCAGCCAGGTATGCTGGCTGTAGATGGGAGAGGGAGGGAGCGAGCCCAGGCTGGAACAGGAGTCAGCACAGTAAGTATCATTGGTGTCAGTGGGAGGAATAGTGCCCCATCATTGGTGTCACTAATACCAATGATGGGGCACTATTCCTCCCACTGACACCAATGATGGGGCACTATGTCCCCCCCCCCCACTGACACCAACGATGGGGAACTATTCCTCCCCCCACTGACACCAACGATGGGGCACTGTTCTTCCCCCCACTGACACCAACGATGGGGCACTATCCCCCCCCACTGACACCAATGATGGGGCAAAATTCCCCCCCACACTAGTATCAATGATGGGGCACTATTCCCCCCCCCCCCACTGACACCAATGATGGGGCACTATTCCTCCCACTGACACCAATGATGGGGCACTATTCCTCCCACTGATACCAACAATGGGACACTATTCCTCCCACTGACATTAGTGATGAGGCACTACTCCTCTCACTGACACCAATGATGTGGCACTACTCCTCCCACTACAAAATTACAGTTATGAAGTAGCAACGAAAATAATTTTATGGTTGGGGGTCATCACAACATGAGGAACTGTATTAAAGGGTCGCGGCATTAGGAAGGTTGAGAACCACTGGTTTAGGGTATAACACATAAAAGCAGAACACTGGTAAGATAGGAATAATCAATAAGCAACCTATAACAGGTTATACAGTCATGAGCAGGAAGCTTCAACCATTTAATTGTAACACCAGCATCAAGAGGGGGAAGAAAAGGCTTATCGAATTAATTAGGACAAGACTTGTCCAGAACTCCAGACAGATCTAAAAACACCAGGAATGCTATGTAACCACAAATATATCATTATCATTTAATGCACGCAGTGTAGATACTTGCAGATTGTATTTCATGTTACACCCCGGGGCGGACTGACAACTCATGGTGCCCCCGGGCAGTAGGGGATCATAGGGCCCCTGTGTCCTTGCCCAAACTCAAAAAAGCCTATGAAAAAGGTATCTCATGGGGCCCCCTACTGACCCCGGGCCCTCGGGCAGTGCCCGAGTTTCCAAATGGTCAGTCCGCCCCTGGTTACACCTCTAGATATAGGTGTAATGTGAAACGCGGTAAGGAAGATGGCCTTGAAGTATAACACTGACCTAATATACCCCATAACCTGAAACCCAACAATAAATAACCCCTATCTTGCTCACTTGCCTAATTCTGCTCTGGAAGTCCTTGCACCAATAACACTTACCATCCAACAGCATAATGGGCATAAATACTTAAATTCTCTCCCTCCTCTACATTGTAAGCCAGGGGTCTCCAAACAGTAGCCTGTGGGCTGGATGTGGCCCCCTGCTTATCTTTATCTGGCCCTTGGGGTACTATACTTTCCATCAATATGAGGCACTATTCCTCCCACTGATACCAACACTGTGGCATAATTCCTTCCATTCATACCAACAGTGGGGCATTATTCCTCGCCCTGATACCAATAGATAGAGCACTATTCCTTCAACTGATACCAGTGATGGGGCACTATTCCTCTCACTCATTGGAGCACCATTCCTTCTATTGTTACTAATCATGAAGTACTATACCTTCCACTATTACCAACGATGGAGCACTACTCCTCTAACTAATACTAATGTTGGGGCACTATTCCTTGCACTGACACCAATGATGGGGCACTATTCCTCCCACTGATACCAATGATGAGGCACTATTCCTCACACTGACATCAATGATGGGGCACTATTCCTCCCACTAACACTAATGATGGGGCACTATTCCTCCCACTGATACCAATGATGAGGCACTATTCCTCCCACTGATACCAATGATGGGGCACTATTCCTCACACTGACATCAATGATGGGGCACTATTCCTCCCACTAACACTAATGATGGGGCACTATTCCTCCTACTGATACCAATGATGAGGCAGTATTCCTCACACTGACACCAATGATGGGGCACTATTCCTTCCACTGATACCAATGATGAGGCACTATTCCTCACACTGACACCAATGATGGGGCACTATTCCTCCCACTGATACCAATGATGGGGCACTATTCCTCACACTGACACCAATGATGGGGCACTATTCCTCACACTGACACCAATGATGGGGCACTATTCCTCCCACTGATAGCAATGATGGGGCACTATTCCTTCCATTGTTACTAATGATGAAGTACTATACCTTCCACTATTACCAACAATGGAGCACTACTCCTCTAACTATTACCAATGATGGGGCACTATTCCTCACACTGACATCAATGATGGGGCACTATTCCTCCCACTAACACTAATGATGGGGCACTATTCCTCCCACTGATACCAATGATGAGGCACTATTCCTCCCACTGATACCAATGATGGGGCACTATTCCTCACACTGACATCAATGATGGGGCACTATTCCTCCCACTAACACTAATGATGGGGCACTATTCCTCCCACTGATACCAATGATGAGGCACTATTCCTCCCACTGATACCAATGATGGGGCACTATTCCTCACACTGACATCAATGATGGGGCACTATTCCTCCCACTAACACTAATGATGGGGCACTATTCCTCCTACTGATACCAATGATGAGGCAGTATTCCTCACACTGACACCAATGATGGGGCACTATTCCTCCCACTGATACCAATGATGAGGCAGTATTCCTTCCACTGATACCAATGATGAGGCACTATTCCTCACACTGACACCAATGATGGGGCACTATTCCTCCCACTGATACCAATGATGGGGCACTATTCCTCACACTGACACCAATGATGGGGCACTATTCCTCCCACTGATAGCAATGATGGGGCACTATTCCTTCCATTGTTACTAATGATGAAGTACTATACCTTCCACTATTACCAACAATGGAGCACTACTCCTCTAACTATTACCAATGATGGGGCACTATACCTTCTACTGATACCAATGATAGAGCACTATTCCTCCCACTAATACCAATGATGGGGCACTATATCTTCTACTGATACCAATGATAGGGCACTATTCCTCCCACTAATACCAATGATGGGGTACTATTCCTTCTATTGATACTAATGATGAAGTACTATACCTTCCGCTATTACCAACAATGGAGCACTATTCCTCTAATACTAATGTTGGAGCACTATTCCTCCCACTGATACCAATTACGGGGCACTATACCTTCTACTGATACCAATGATAGAGAACTATTCATCCCACTATTACCAGTGATTGGTCACTATTCATCCCACTGATACCAATCATGGGGCACTATTCCTCCCACTGATACCAATGATGGGGCACTATTCCTCCCACTGATACCAATGATGGGGCACTATACCTTCTACTGATACCAATGATAGAGAACTATTCATCCCACTATTACCAGTGATAGAGCACTATTCCTCCCACTATTACCAGAGATAGAGCACTATTCCTCTCACTATTACCAGAGATAGAGCACTATTCCTCCCACTATTACCAGAGATAGAGCACTATTCCTCCCACTATTACCAGTGATAGAGCACTATTCCTCCCACTATTACCAGTGATAGAGCACTACTCCTCCCACTATTACCAGAGATAGAGCACTATTCCTCCCACTATTACCAGTGATAGAGCACTATTCCTCCCACTATTACAAGTGAAAGGGCACTATTCCTCCCACTATTACCAGTGATAGAGCACTATTATCAGTGATAGAGCACTATTCCTCCCACTAATACGAGTGATGGGGCACTATTTCTCCCACTATTACCAATGATGGGGCACTATTCCTCCCACTATTACCAGTGATAGAGCACTATTCCTCCCGCTATTACCAATGATGGGGCACTATTCCTCCCACTATTACCAGTGATAGAGCACTATTCCTCCCACTATTCCCAATGATGGGGCACTATTCCTCCCACTATTACCAGTGACAGAGCACTATTCCTCCCACTATTACCAATGATGGGACACTATTCCTCCCACTATTATCAGTGATAGAGCACTATTCCCAATGATGGGGCACTATTTCTCCCACTATTACCAGTGATAGAGCACTATTCCTCCCACTATTACCAATGATGGGGCACTATTCCTCCCACTATTACCAGTGATAGAGCACTATTCCTCCCACTGTTACCAATGATGGGACACTGTTCCTCCCATTACTACCATGGATAGAGCACTATTCCTCCAACTATTACCAATGATGGGGCACTATTCCTCCCACTATTACCAGTGATAGAGCACTATTTCTCCCACTATTACCAATGATGGGACACTATTCCTCCCACTATTACCAGTGATAGAGCACTATTCCTCCCACTATTACCAATGATGGGACACTGTTCCTCCCATTACTACCAGTGATAGAGCACTATTCCTCCCACTATTACCAGTGATAGGGCACTATTCCTCCCACTATTACCAGTGATAGAGCACTATTCCTCCCACTATTACCAGTGATAGAGCACTATTCCTCCCACTATTACCAGTGATAGAGCACTATTCCTCCCACTATTACTAGTGATAGGGCACTATTCCTCCCACTATTACCAGGCGTTGAAGCCTCCTATTCTAGTCTATGGTGCCGCTCCGCAAACGCCCAGCCGTTGTTTGCAGCGCGGTTGCGGCGCGGTTGCGGGGCATTTGCGGAGCGGTAACACCATTTAAACTTCATTATAGGTGTTTGTGGGGCGTTTTTAACGCTCGGCAAACGCCTAGCAACTGACGGTAAACCGGGCATGCGGCGTTTGTCGAGCGTTAAAAACCGCTCCGCAAACACCGGACCAACACTTGCCAAACGCTATAGAGGCGTTTGGCAAGCGTTGGTAAAACAGTCAAGTGTGAACGAGCCCTTAGAGGATCAACCACTGAGTTATGAATATAAGGGAGACCTGGGCACATTCTCAGCAGCCCCTCTGGGGTAAGGGCTACATAATCAATATCCTGAACAATTTATATTGTGACTTCATTTCCTCTTGAAAAATTGTAGTGTGTGTTTCTGTGTCTTGAGCCTCATAGCTGTATATCTGCTGTGTGAGATCATCTAATGGATTGCTGCATCTGACTGCTAGTCTCACCAGATTAGGAGTGAGATCTGGTAATGTCATTACTTTGTTGTTCACAGTCATGAAATGATCTCCTTGCTTCTGCTTCACCCATTCTGTGGATCTCTGCTTCCCCACCAATCCTGCTTCTTTAATATTCCTCATCAGGGGAAGATTTTATACTGTATGTAGCACTACCCTCTTGAGGGCCACTGTGTTTCTAGGTCCCGATAAACTCTGCACAGCCAGGCAACACACTTGCATCCAAGATCAGTGAACAGTCCATGAGCTTGTTTTTTTTTATTTTATTAGGGGAAATAACTTGGATAGGGTAGCAGGGATTATGGTATGCCCAATTTAATTGAATGAAAACACTGGGTCAACATCCTTCCTATTAAAAGATGAAGATCCTGAACTGTTCTTTTCCTTGAAAGCTGCCAGTCTTTGCAGATCAGTAGCAGCTGCCCCTTATGGGCGAGGGACTCGCAACCCTCTGAAAGTTAGCTCAGCTTGTTGCAAACTACATGCAGAGATGTCTCCTCTCCTCTGTAGAACTTCTCCATACCAGCTCCACAGCCTGCAGACACTACCAGCCCTCCTGGCTGCTCTGAAGATCTCCCAGGACAATGATAAAGCATTAAGCACAGTGTTGTCCTTTGCAAGTTTGCTACATGTGACGGTCTCTCCCCTTGTAAATCCTTGGGTGTGCTAATGCACCCACTCTATCCTTCTTGCTCCCAGGACTTGATCCTGTTTATGCTGTACTGCTGAATGGACCCTCCCTTCAGCACAGCCTGGAGGCCCCCCCCAGACCTACGAGACCCCTCCCAAGCCACTGACAGTCTCCATCCGACTCCCCTCCCCTCATATTTATGGGTTGGTCCATCACTTTACCAGGGCCTCCAAACCTGGGATTGGTTAGACTCCCATAAACATGCAGATTAGGTCTCCACCCCTTCTGCTCATTGGCTTCTGGAAGGTTCTCTGGGCCTCTAGAGCCAGGTGGAGGCAATAGAGTCCAAACCTGTTAAGCCATCCAGCCTGGCCTGCAGTAACCTGATCCAATTACAGACTCAGGTACACAGTTACCATGACCCTATTTTAATAATAATATGGCCACCTCCTTACAGTATCACAGAGACACTATGTGGAACAAGGAAATGATAAGTCAGTAATATGAACTATGCAACACTGCTAAGAGTCACTGTTTAACAGGAACACTGTCTCTGTCATATCAGATTGGACTCTGCAAGTGAATCGGACTCTGCATGGATCCATTGACCAGGCAAACTTTGCTTATTTTGGCTTTCAATCTCTTTTATTTTACTGTTGCTCATGTCTGTTTTTGTAATATATATTCTGTAAGAATCTTTTCCTATGTAAAAAGTTACCATAGTGTAAACTCTGTTACATTCCTGTTTGGGTGTGGTAGCAAGTTATAAAAACACTAGTTGCTTTGAATGGTATGCATTTCCATTATTACACATGGTGGTGGCTACTTTGTATGTGTGTGCAGAGTTAACTGCCCAATTGACCTGATCCAGTGATGATTATGCTCAGTCTGCTGGTGATTAGATTGTAGTCCCAGAGCAAGAAGATCTCTGCACAAGGTGAGACTGAGTGTGTAATAAGTCATATTCTGGTCTCAGCAGAAGGATCTGATAGTGAAATTGTTACCAGTGCCATTAACCCTACTTGCTGTGAACTCAACCCTAGTGCATCATGCCAGCTCATTGGGGGATGGACTCATTGGGGAATGCTTTGGAGACATCATTATGGTCTTTGTAGTATTCTGGACATGACCACCACTATAGGAGGAAGAATATATATATGTGTGTGTGTGTGTATGTACCGCCCTCTAGGTACGCTAGATAGGTTTGTTGTTTTTTCTTTTTTTGTTAGATAGAGGCTGAGTAGCAGCCTGGGATGAGTCAGGCTGGGAGTGAAGCAAGAGTTCACCTCAGTACAGGCTGGGTGGTTCTACAGGTTAGGGCTTCTGGAGCCCTCCCACCTTCCTTTCCAGAAACCTGGAAACTTTCTGGAACAGGGAAGGAGGAGGTCCAGATCTGCATGTTTGAGAAACCTTGGCCAATCCCCTGGCAGGAGGCTGGGCATGGTGACCAGGGCAGCCCTCAAATGTGGTCGAGCCTGAGGGGAAGTGGGCAGTGTCGGGTGGAAGATGGAGTGAAGAAGGCTAGAGTGTGGAGCCCAGGAGGGGACCCTAAGGAGAGGGCCAACCTTCAGGCTCTTTCAGGAAAAGAGGATCTCCACTGTGCCAACGTCTCCTGGGGAGGACATCCTGAGCAGCAGGGAAGGAGCCAGCCCAGTGAAAGGCCTGAAGGCAGCCCCCAACCCACTAAGCTGACAGGAAAGGACAATGTGAATACTTCTACACCCACTGGGCTGGATAAGGGGAGTAAGGTGAAAGACCCAACTTGTTCCTCAACAAGAACTGGTTGTGCTAAATTGGCAGCTTCTTGGGCCCCCTTGCCCAATGAATACCCTCAGTGCAGCTGAGTGAAGAGGAGTAATCATCTGGGGTCTGAGGAGGTACACTAGGAAGAGTCTTTGGAGCTCTGCAAGTAAAGAGACTGTTGCTATCTATATTTTTGCTCATAGTTGCTAAGGAGTTTGTCTTCAAGTTCTGCAGTTCCTCGGGCATCCCATATATCCCTAGATCATATCCAAGTTCTTAACCCCCTAATTAAATCACACAACCAAGCTCAAGAACTGTTCTTTGACTCCAATGTACAGGTGTTGAAATGCATGTTGCCTGACCATGCAGACCATGGGGGGGGGGGGGGGGGGGCAAAACTCAGCGTCTCCTAAGGGGGTAGTGCTATATATATATATATATAGTGTCTATAAATTGCTAAAATAATACATGATGTGTTTGTGTGTGGTTTCGATGCTGGGGTTCCACTTAGTTTTTGGTATTTTGATTAATACAGAAAAAACATTATAGCCGAGGAGAGAAAAATGTTGATGATTCCAGCTGAATAGAAAGGAAGAACATTCTTCACTGATGGCTACAGAATAAAGTACTTCCTTTATCAATAATTAGAGGCAAAGCCTGGTATATTTTCCAAATGAACAGAGTGGAAATTACATTAAAGAGCCATTTCAGACAGCAAGCAAAAGCAATCAGAGAGCTACTAATGGTACCCAGCAAAAACGGCATCAAAGCCAAAACGTTTCCTTGGTCTATGGCAGGGGTGCTCAACCTGTGGCCCCCAGAGCCCTTTGATGTGGCCCTTGACCTCAAACTAGGGAAGCGCATGCCCGGGGCCGGCAACCCGTTGATCGCGATCTGGGCTTGCTGACCTGCCATCCCAGAGCATCAGAGTTTATCGAGCCGCGCTGGCAGCGGAGAAAGCAGGAGACTCATAAGCCGGTAGCCCTGGCTCCTGTCCCAGGTGGAGTGATACCAAGTGCCCTTTGCCTCTGACCTTCCCAGCAGCCTGGAGAGCGATGCCAGGGGAGGCTGGAAGAGGAAAAAAGGTCACATAGACTGCACTTTTGCATTGGGCATATTAATACCTATAAAAGGGTTAACAACTATTAGGCTGCTTTCACACTGATCCACAGGCACAACGCAGTGCACCTGTGGGTTAGCTGCACTGGGCCAGGGGCAGACTGACAACTCATAGGGCCCCCGGGCAATAGGGGATCATGGGGCACCTGTGTCCTTGCCCAAACTCAAAAAAGCCTATGAAAAAGGTACCAGGGGCATCTTATGGGGCCCCCTACTGACCCCGGGCCCTCGGGCAGTGCTCGAGTTTCCAAATGGTCAGTCCGCCCCTGCACTGGGCCATAGAATTTTGAATCCTGGAGTTTTGGTGTGCTTTGAAAAAGTGCACCACACCTGCAGGATAGTCTATGGCAAATCACAGCTAACCACAGGAAAGCCGCAGGTGCACTCACAGTGCGGTTAAACCGCAGCTCATCAGTGTGAAAGCAGGCTTATAGGAGGCTCAGGACATTAAGGATTTGTTTACATTTGTGGTAGGGGGGCGATAAAACCCCATAGTTGAGACATGTTTTTACCACACCTCCACCAACCACTGGTGTAGCGTCATGGGTCACAATGGCAACCCCGACCCATGCTCCAGGGGGCCCATGCGGCCTCCGTGTCACATTTTGTTTTACATGTGGATATTAAAGGTGGCAAGCTGGCATACACAGGAACCGATCCTCTCCGTTTTCCTCCTGCAACTGCTGAAATCTGGCTTCTCTTCCTCCCGCCGGTATTCTGCTGCTGCAGGAGGAAAATGTTCATCATGGAAATAAAATTTAAAAAACTGAAATGCTAAACCATATTATTGTGGCCCACGATTGGTTACCAATTCATTTAAGTAGACCTCGCTCTTCAAAAGGTTGAGCACCCCTGGTCTAAGGTCTAAGTTCTAAGTCCTGTGTCATTCTCTGCAACCAGATTCCAGGGAGAACCTAACAGGGTCGTTGGGGGTGTACTTCCTGAAGACTATTCTATGTAGCCTCTTTACCTTCCCTTTTAATTTTCAAGACAGGCTTTTGATTGGAGGATTTAAACATTTTTTTAGTACTGACACGAGGTCTTGTATTCAGGAGAGATGGGAGCACTCAGTGACTGTGTTTGAGAATAGATTACAGGGTGGCTGGCCAGTGGTGTATTTAGGTTTTGTGCTTCCCTAGGCAACACAAAAATCAAATGTACCCCCCCCCCCCGCGTCACCTTCACAGCTCTGGACATCCCCAGGAAAGACAATCAGGCTCTGCATACACCATCATGCAGCCCTCAGCCTCTCTCGGGTTCTCACCGGGTCCCCATGCCGCATATGTCCCTTCTTACCCCCTAGGCAAATGCCTTGTTTGCCTTGTGGTAAATACGCCTCTGTGGCTGGAAACTCTTGGATGGAAATCTGAAGTTTAGAGCAGGTAGATATAAGTTTAAGGTTTAATTTGGAAATCTTTTTTTTTTTTTCTAAGTTATAATCACATGGTAGGTAAAGGTATACACCCACTATCCAGTTTTAATTGCTGTCCGTGTCCCAATTTGGGACATTTTCCCTCACTTCCTGCCCAGGTGACACCCAGTGGAGGCTCAACCAGGGACTGACAAAAATCAAACTACTCAAGACCATTTCCAGCTGTTCATACCAGCCACATGTGCTGGCCAAATTAGGACCCATCCCACTTTTCTCCAATGTCACACAAAGCTCTTAGGGGGCACGCTGTAAATGAGATTCAGACCTTTCAATCAGCTTTATTGCAAGTGACTTCCGCCTGGCAGTACTCGGGTCATTGGTTTGAATCCAAACCACAGCACCACCTGCCTGAAGTATGCATGTTCTCCCTGTGCCTGCGTGGGTTTCCTCTGGGTACTCCGGTTTCCCCCGACACTCCAAAAACATGCTAGTAGGTGAATTGGCTCCAATCTAAATTGTCCCTAGTATGTGTATGTATGAATGTGAGTTAGGGACCTTAGATTGTATGCCCCTTGAGGGTTAGGGACTGATGTGAATGTACAATATATATGTACAGTCCTGCGTACATTGACAGCGCTATATAAGTGCCTGAAATAAATAAATATAGATGGAACCAAACATCCTGCCACTCTCCTTTGAGCTGCCACATTTAACCTTTCTCAGAATGTAGAGGGTGTCAGAGCGGAGGAAAGTGGTGAGGTGTTTATTTCAGTTATAAGCAATAAAACTGTTTGCAATGCCTGATTCACGTGGTTGGTGGTGACATTAATTGGTCACTGGTTTCCTGTCAGGAATGGACTCAGCACTGGTGGTGGGACTCACCTGCCGTGTGGGCTGCAGTACCAGAGCTGACCAGCGGGTGCTCTCAGCAGCCAGAAGCTCACTCCTGCAGTCAGCCAACACCTGGGGCTGATTGCAGGAGGTGTATTTAAGGAATGACCAGGCCTGTGATCAGGGCCTTGGTGTATGTTTCCCATGAGCCCCTTTACCTGGTATCCTGTGTTCCTGCCTAGTTGCTGACCCTGCTTTGATCCTGACCTCTGCTGACCGTCTCCTGTTGAACCCCTGGCTTGCCTGACCATCCTTCTGCCTGATCCTCTGTACCGTGCTGCCTGTGAGTTACTGAACCCAGCTTGTGACCCTGACTATTCTCTGCCTGCTCCTCCGGTACCTCACTGCCCGCACGTTGCTGACCTGGCCTGCCTGACTACGCCTGATGCTACCCAGACGATCCATCCATCCCGCACGGATCCAGTCACTACTATCCAAACCTGCCAGCCCCTTCACATCAGGCTTTCCCCCGGTACATACCCTCGGCAGACCCCTCTACCACAGTTGGGTGCACTCAGGGGCCGTGACCTGGTCTCAGTCCTGCGCCAAGTCCATCCCCATCATCAGGGGCTCTGGTGAAAATGCAGACTGGGGCTTAGACTCCGCGCCCTGGGGAATCCTGTTCTGTGGGTCACTAGAGATCCCGCCGGGCGGTGCCTGACAGTACCTTACGGATTGCCTGACCATTCCACCTCTCCAGCCTGACTACGCCTGTGTTCCTGAAGCCTGCTACTTCCCTGTGTCAGTCCACACATTTCTGGTCATACCCGGATCCCTAACATTTCTTAATGGTAGGAGTATAGAAAGAATGCACTCCAGGAGGGGATGCAGAAAGCTCAGCTCACTGACTATTAGGTCAGCATGACAGCCACAACTAGCATTTTGAAAATCCTCTCTTAGATTGAGCTATTGAGCTCTGTAATCAACAGGCTGGGAAAGGAGCCCAACACTCCGAATGCTGGCTGAGAAGGAGATTGCTAAATATTGATATGATATATTTTATATTTTTCTGACAAAGAAGATACACTTTTAAAAAATTTTTTTAATGAAACCTGTGCAGAGAATAGTGGGAAGATGGGAAGGAGGTCACCTTACGACCTTTTTCTCAGTGGTTATAATGTAACTGAATTTTTCTCAGAAAGGAAGGTGATGTGTGTCTGAGATGCAAGAATGATGGAGCAAACAAAGGAGTTTTTTTTATATAAACTTTACAATAACAACTTCCCCCTAATATCTCCTAATGTGCCCTCACTAAGTGTACCATTTCTGTTCCTTTTAATGCTAAGCAGTACTTTCTATTTAGCTCTAAATCTCATATTTTAGTTTGTTTCAGTAAAGACACAGAAAATACTTTCACTCCCATGTTTTGTACAATCACGTTAACATTTGGATGGAGGGGTAATGGCAATGGAACGGTTTCATAATCAGGTAAAATAAGTTTCACTGCTATGGCAACCAGTAGAACAATATAGAAGACAAACCGTTCTCCCCATCATTCAGGTCTGTGAGTTCATCTGTGGTGTATGCTTTTCACTGTAATCATTCTGTATTGTAGAAAGGTAGAAATGTACAATGTTGGCGTTGACAGCACAGAGGGAACCCAAGAGTGAGGACTGATGCGACCTATTCTGGAGTGGTGGATCTAAGGCTGAGGACTGATATGACCTATTCTGAGCTGGCTTAATCCAAGAGTGAGGACTGATATGACCTATTCTGAACAGGGTGAACCCAAGACAGAGGACTGATATGACCTTTTCTGGATGAAGAAGATGAATGAGAGGAAGAAGAAGAAGAGGAAGAAGAAGAAGAAGAGGATGAAGAAGAAGAGGATGAAGAAGAGGATGATGAAGAAGAAGAGGATGAAGAAGAGGATGATGAAGAAGAAGAGGATGAAGAAGAGGAAGAAGAAGAGGATGAAGAAGATGAAGAAGAGGATGATGAAGAAGAGGATGATGAAGAAGAGGATGATGAAGAAGAGGATGATGAAGAAGAGGATGATGAAGAAGAGGAAGAAGAAGAGGAAGAGGATGAAGAAGAAGAAGAGGATGATGAAGAAGAGGATGATGAAGAAGAGGATGATGAAGAAGAGGATGATGAAGAAGAGGATGATGAAGAAGAGGATGAAGAAGAGGATGAAGAAGAGGATGAAGAAGAGGATGAAGAAGATGAAGAAGAAGAAGAAGAGGAAGAAGAAGAGGATGAAGAAGAAGAAGTGGATGAAGAAGAAGAAGAGGATGAAGAAGAAGAAGAATTTCAGTCCAGCAAAAAGTGTCCCTGCAGAGAGCTCCGCTATTTCTTTGACAGTGCTTTAACATTTATAGCAGTTGCAACAATGTATCTATTTGTTTCTGAATAAAAACATCTGTATTTGAATACAGATAGATACATTGTTGCAGACGCTATAAATGTCAAAGAACTGTTAAAGAAATAGCAGAGCTCTCTGCAGGGACACTTTTTGCTGGCTGTAGACGGGATGAAAATCGGCCGATTTTTTTTTTACCGTTCCTGGTAACGTCGGCTGCTTGAACGACCGATTTTTCATTTTTTCAAAAGAAAAATCGGCCGGTTTTCTACCCATCTATGGCCTGCATAACTCTATAAATCTTGAGAGTCCTCACAATGGAGGCACATGCATTTAAATGGATAGAAACAAGGGCAGGTGAACCTGAGGGAGCCCACCCCTCATTAAGGTCATGGGAGCGCACCTGACACCCAGCATGTAGCACAACGGCAGCCAGGGTGTCCAATGCACCCACCGAACCTCCAAAATTAACATACAAAGACAAAACTGGTCACCTACCCAGGTCTATAACTGACTTTAACTGGGTTTTCTTTGTAAGTTTTTTCTTTTGTCTGGTGGCCTGCATCATTCAACACACTTCCTCGGAGCCCAGCTTGTCGCAGACTCAACCCAGCTGGTGACTGGACATTGAAAGGAGAAGCAGCACAGTGATGAGCTCCTATTCCTGTCACTCTGCTCTCTCCTCCTATCAGCAGGCTTCTTGTCAATACATGAACTGACTGGCTCCTTTTGCTAGTTCTTTCTGTACTTCAGCTCTGCTGTGCAGGGATTGTAAGAGGCTGATAGGAGGTCACATGCAGGCACTTACACTGCTTACATTTATTAATGATCACATTAAGTAATGATTACAGCACTGCATTCATTTGTCTTTTATATCTGCATTCAGTTCGGTTTTAGAGGGCCTGAACAGTGTTTATGAACATATTTAATTTTATGGCAACCTCTAAAAAGGTAAATCCTATTTTCTTTCTTTTTTTTAATAAAGTTATTAACCACATGCCACTCAGCCACTTTATAAATACAGTGGCAGGGCAGCACGACTGGGCAAAACCACGTTTTAAAACGTGTGTTTTGTAAACAGGTAGGGGGCGTGCGCAAGGCGTGCCGGCGCCCTACCTGTCCCGCTGATCAAAGAAGCGGATGTCAGTCGCCGGGTCACAGCCGGTCGTTACTGGCTATGTCTCGGCGATCGGCGGCAATCGCTGACAGAGTACAGCTGCAGTAGCTGTGCTTTCTGTTAGTTCCCTGACAGCTCCAGGACACGGTGATTGGGACAGAAGAGTTTCTCTCTCCCGATCAGCCTTGTTCCCTGCAGCACACACCCCCGCCCCCTAGTAAAACACTCCCCCTCACACAGATAACCCTTCCCTGAAAAATAAACTTAACCCCTTCCTCCCCAGTGCCATTAGTACAGTGTCAGGGTTTTTTTTTTTTTTGCACTGATCACTGTATTGGTGTCACTGGGGATGTCAATGACTCCAAGTCAGTACCCCCCAATGTCAGAATGTCCGCCGCAGTCCCACATTCCCGCCATAAGTCGCTGATCGCCGCCATAAGTTGCTGATCGCCGTCATTATTAGTATAAAAAAAAACTAAAAATCCCTGTATCTTTCCCGCCATTTGTAAACGCTATAACTTTCACGTAAACCAATTAATTTACACGTATTGGTTTTTTTTTTTAGCAAAGACATGTCGCAGAATGCATTTTTGCAGAAGTTTATGACTAAATTTGATTTTTAAATTTTTTTTTACTGGACATGTTTTATAGCAAAAATTCCAAAATATTGTTTTTTTTCCTCAAAATTGTCAGCCTTTTTTTTTATAGCGCAAAAAATAAAAACCGCATAGGCGATCAAATACCACTGAAAGAAAGCTCAATTTGTGGGAAAAAAAAGGATGTAAATTTCATTTGTGTACCGTGTTGCATGACCGCGCAATTGTCCGTTAAACTAGCGCAGCGCTGTATAGCAAAATAATGGCGTAAATTGCAGTATTTATACCATAGTTTGTAGACGCTATAACTTCCACACAAAGCAATCAATATACACTTATTGGGATTTTTTTTTTTACCAAAAACATGGAGCAGAATACATTTTGGCCTAAATTTATAACCAACTTTGAGTTTACTATATATTTTTTATAGCTGAAAGTATAAAATATTGTTTTTCTTCAAAATTTTTGGCTTTTTTTGTTTATAGCGTGAAAAATAAAAAGCGCACAGGTGATCAAATACCACCGAAAGAAAGCTCTATTTGTGTGAAAAAAAGGACGGAAATTTTGTTTGGGTGCAGCATTGCATGACCGCGCAATTATCAGTTGAATTAGTGCAGTGCCGAGTAGCAAAAAGAGGCGTGGTCATTAAGGGGGGTAAATCCTCAGGAGGGCAAGTGGTTAAGAAATACTAATACTTAATATTTTTGCACATACCCAGCTAGTGGAGAACTTGGGTTCTTTTCGTGTCTTCCTAGATTAATTGGCTTTTACCCAAAAGGACCCTAAAGTGTTTATGTTTGGTGACAGGTGTGTGTGACTGAAGAACTGAACTCGGTATGTGGTTAGCGGTGGGTGGCTCATTAGAGGAACCTGCAGCCATATATAGGACATCAAGGGGCAGGCAGGAGAAGGGAAGCTGTGGGGTGTCTTGCAGGAGGATACAGGCTCTCAGTCATGCGCCATGTGCTCACTTGTGGAGTTCATTTCTGGAGCTCCTGCAGGTTAGATACACATGGAGGATGCAGAGTGAGTGTGGTCAGCCCTGGAAACAAAGCTCCAGCCTCCTCCTGTTACAATGAGCCTGTCAAGAAATTCTTAAAATGCTATTTTCTTTGGCAATGGTAGCCAACTTTAGTAAGTGCAGATGATTCATGTAGCATTTACTTATTGGAATCTATCTGCTCCTAGCTCAGGCATGCAGGATGTGCTTAGCTGAGAAAGCCCCTCCCCCCAAAGACTCAGCGGATGTATTTTATTTATTTATTTCAGGTAGTTATATAGCACTGTCAATTTACGCAGCGCTTTACATTTATATTGTACATTCACATCAGTCCCTAACCCTCAAGGGGAGTACAATCTAAAGTCTCTAACTCACATTCATACATACACATACTAGAGACAATTTAGACAGGAGCCAATTCACCTACCAGCATGTCTTTGGGGTGTGGGAGGAAACCTGAGTACCCGGAGGAAACCCACACAGGCACAGGGAGACCATGTAAACTCTAGGCAGGTGGTGCCGTGGTTGGGATTCGAAACCCTAGTACTGCCGGCTGGAAGTGCTATCCATTTAGCTACTGTGCTGCCCATGTATGACATAATTTTTGCCTAGGCTAGAAACCAGGAACCAACTGAGAAATCCCGTCCCCCTTCCTGAAGCCTCAGAGGATGTATGACATTATTTTTGGCAAGGCTGGAAACCAGGAAGTAACTAAAGAAATGTTAAAAAAAAAAAGTTATGAAAAATAAATATAATGTATTTTCCTGTCTAAAAATAGTGTAGCCCCCTGCCTGGTTCTAAACTTTGGCTACTATGCAATGTAGTTCTTAGCTGGGCTGTAGGCAGCTCAGACTGATTGCATAGTTGTATCTGGCCTTTCCCTAAGCTCAGCTAGGTTGTGCATTTCTCACCGTTGCCAGTAGGTGCCACTGATATCACAGGTCATAGTATGAGATTGTACAACAAGACTGAGTTATGAATATTTATATTTCTTCCAGACAGCCCAGTAGGAGGTTCATGATCACTGGTGCATGCCGGGAGAGGATATAAATATTTGGGACAGGCCATGTGCTAACTCTCTTGCTGAGGCTTGAGGATGTACTGCCAGAGGGAGCTCTGTGCTTAGACCCAGAAGCTTATCTGGGACTTAAAAAAATATATATATAAAACTTTTCTCTTTTACAGAACCACAAAAGTGTCCAAAATATCAAAACAATCCCCACTAGTGTAAACAATTGTTCAGCAAAGTCTCTTTTTTCTTCTTTCAACGACAAATCTCTTTCTCAACACCCGCAAATTCTGATGACAATATACCTCAAAAGAAAAAAACTCAACATAGTGTCATACCTTTTAAATAATAGATACACACGTGCCACTTACTGTGCAACATGCAATACTGTGAGAAAAAAAAAATATATATATATAAATGTGTTAATCTATATGCGAATATCTACATACACGCATATATTTTATATATTTCTCTGTGTAACCGAATTCCTAATAAGTGAAACACTCACACATCGTGTCCACTATAAAATCTGTGAAAACAACTCAAAGTATATCACTGCAAATTTGTATCACCACACTCTGTATTCATCAGTGATCACCTTAAACCCTACACACACCCAAAACCACCACTCTCCAACTCGTGTGCTGATGGATAATTACCCTATATATAAAATGACAGGGCATAACACAAATCTGGGTTGACTTCCTATCAGTAGAGTTCCATCCAGTGTTAAAGTTTTTCTTCCATTATCCTCATAAGAAAATCCGCAATTAAATATGGTAGATTCAATAAAATATCATCCTTTATTTGATAACTTACATTAAAGTTTGGATAAAGCAGCTCCTCCTCATAGAGATACAAATGCAGACAGACTAGGGAACACTGGCCACATGTTCCCACTTCCAAGATGGCCGCGATCGCACTTCCGGTCAACGTCGATGCGTCTGACATCACGTGTCACTGGCGCGTTTCGTCACTTCCTATGACTTTTTCAAGAGGGCCAGTGATGCACCAAATGAACAATCAAAAGTAGAGTAGCCAAGTCTCCATCTCCTACCCACGGTGAACCAAGGAAAGGGATTCTTGCTAGAGGACAAGCTCATAGACCGAGCCCGGAGAAAGTATCATATAGCGTAGTATGTTTTATTAAAAAGATAGCAACCATGTGGTGCATAAAATCATCAATGGATAAAAAGCACTTACAAAGATGACCACCCGACCAGCACGTGGACGCAATTCCATAATGTCAGCACGCAGGATCCTCCCTGACACGTTTCGTGCTCATGCACGTTCTCAAAGGGATCCACCTATTCGTTTATATGTACCACCAGAGCCCTGCCAGGCTGTTTCGAGTTGTTGGTTATTTTTTGTTACTGTTACTGTACTTTTGTTGTAAGGGCTCATGTACACTGCAGATGATAAACTCACGTTTAGGAGCTTTTCTGCGTTTTTTTCAGCAGCCCCTGAACTCTCCCTAATGTTTTCCTATGTGTCCATGTACACATCGTCGTTTACAGGCAGTTGAGTTTACAGTCGTTTTTTTTTAACGCACCAAACTTGCGTTCAGGAGTAGATTTTATCAGCATTTCAAACGCCAAACGCTTGTAAATGCATGTAAACGTGGCTAACCGCATTTATAAGCGTTTGCGTTTAGAAGCGGTTTTTAACTGTTCCATATCCAGATGCTGTCCAGAGCCTTTTTTCATCATCAGTTTTCCATGTATTCAAATGGACCCGGCACACCAGCGCAGTCAGTTCCAGGTTTTGCGTGAAGAAAAAAAAGGTAGAACGTGCCGCATTATGCTCATGATTGGATCCATAGTGAATACAACCAGAAAAGACAGGTCATCTCAACACATACTGCTCTCTCTGCGTCTGCTCTCTCTATATCTCTCAAAATGTCTGAAATAGTTAATTTTTTTACTGTTTTTCAGTGCATTCTGGGCATTTTGGAAGATCTCCTGATGTTATCTTTAAAAAACGCTTCTAAACGCAAACGCGGTATGCAAACGTGGCTAAAAAGACTTTTTTTAACCTACATTTCCCAGCAGTCAGTTTCCATCGTTCCGAAGAGTTTTCCATACGTCCCTTGTACATGAACCCTAAGTGTTAAAATCGATAAAAAGAAATTTATTAAAAAAATGTTTTTGTTCTAATTTTATTAAGTTATGTTTTACATTTGGGGACTGATACTTTTTTGGGGAGTCCTATTTATCGCTCAGTAAGGGCGGTATGTCTGTTCTCTATTCCTAATTCTGTGAAATGTTCTGCCCGGATGTTGGTCTTCTCCATCGAGGTGTCCAGTAATATCTGTCAGCACATTGTAACACCCGCGTTCATGCAGATGTCTGATCTGTCATCTCCATCTGACACTTCATTACGTTTCTATTATGGCGGGAGGGATTAAAGATTGTAAGCCTTTTCAGAGACGAAAGGTGAGTAGTTTAGCACTTCAGCCTTGCGGCTCTAAGTCCTGCGTTCATCTCTCTAGGGAACTACGTGGATCACATTTTTAGGATTTCTATTTCTTGTCAGGTAGGAATCCAACAATCAGGACTAACATATCAGTTAAACAAACTGTATATAAACCCTAAGGCTAAAGCTGGTCATACAGGAATCATTTGTTTTTTTTCATCAGCTGGCGGGCTGATTTTAAAACAAAAAAAAAAGAAAGGATTTCCCCATCCACACAAAAAAGGGATTCCTCTGCTGCTATGGTGGCCATACTCTAGATGAAAAATCGTTAGAAAATTCATCATTTGGACAGTTCATTCGTTATTCATTCAGTTATTGGGCGCAGATAGAAAATAATTTTTTTACTTTTTTGAGCCAAAAAATTGAAATGTTGGAAAATTTCTGCCGAACAGATGATGAATTGAAAAGTTAAAGTGGTTCTAAAGGCTGATCGTGTTTTTACCTTCATGTATTCTATGCATGCAGGTAAAAAAGCTTCTGTGTGCAGTGGCCCCCCCAGTCCCCCCAAATCCTTACCTGAGCCCCCTCTGATCCAGCGACGTTCTCGACAGCCTGTGCTGTCAAGGGACTCTTCCTCCTCATTGGCTGAGACAGCAGCGGGAGCACATTGCTGTCAATCACAGCCAGTGAGCCAATGAGGAGAGAGTGTGGGGATGGGGCCTAGCCATGGATCTATGTGTCCTATTAATGCATAGAGCTGCAACTTGGGGATGAGGATGCAGCACATTGCTGTCAATCACAGCCAGTGAGCCAATGAGGAGAGAGTGGGGGGATGGGGCCTAGCCATGGATCTATATGTCCTATTAATGCATAGAGCTGCAACTCGGGGATGAGGATGCAGTGGTGCCCCCAGGGCGAGCGGCTTTCCCTGGGGGCACTGCTCAAGAGGGAAGAGCCAGGAGCGCGGGCGAGGGACCCAACAAGAAGAGGAAAAACTACTGCACAGAGAAGGTAAGTATAACATGTTTGTTATTTAAAAAAACCCAAAGCTTTAGATCAGGGGTGTCAAACTCCATTTCACCATGGGCCGTATCAGCATTATGGTTGCCTTCAAAGGGCCAGTTGTATTTGGAGGACTAGATGTCCAGAGCACCCCACCCCCTATTACATCAGATGTCAAGGATCCCACACCCTCCCTATCATCACTGTGCACAACCTTTGGGAGCAGAGCTGGAAAGCAGAAAGTGCAGGGTCTGGAGGAGGACCAGAGGAGGAGTGGAGTCAGTTACCAGAGTCTGCTGAATGCTGAGACCAGGGGAGGCAGAGATGAGGGGGTGCTGTAGCTGCACTGAGAGGTGCAGGATTTGGCAGAGAAGTTCTATTCTCTCTGCTGCCGACTGCTGAGACAAGGTGGGGGCCGAGACGAGGGGAGTGGGGGTACCGTAGCTGCAGGAGTGATGCAAGGACCACATGAAATGGCCTGGAGGGCTGAATTTGGCCTGCGGGCCTTGTGTTTGACACCTGTGCTTTAGTCTCATTTTAAAGTGTTTCTCGCCTGTTAAAAATCAAACTGTTCGTACTGCACATATGTGACAAAACAAACAAAAACTGATTACTTTATGTCCATTGAGCGATTTATCATTTGAACTTCAGTCATTAAATGATGGCAATATCATTTGCTCTCAAGACTGAGTGTTTGTTATTTGAAAACGTTTTTTGACTAGTGTATGGCCAGCATTAGAATACACTGAGCAGTGCTGCGGCAGGCGCTAATTGAATGAAAGTTTTCCAACAGTCCTGTTTGAGAGTCAGTCATCAGATCGACTTCTGTTGCGCAAGAATGACCATAGATGGATCAAAAATCGGCCAGTCCCTGCTGAACTGGCCAAATTTCGATCCATCAATGGCCAAGTTAAAGACGATCTGGAGTCGGTTTGCAAAAAATTACAGTACTTCTAAAGGCTGAAGGTTTTTTATCTTCATGCATTCTATGTGCGAAGGTAAAAACCTTCCGTGTGCAGCCCCCCCAATACTTACCTGAGCCCGATCTTGTTCCAGAGATGTGCATAGTAGCCTTGGCTGTCCCAGGTCTCTCTCTCCTCATTGGCTGAGACACAGCAGCATTGACTATCACTATTGTCAATCACAGCCAGTGAGGATGGAGCGTGGGGTAGGGCTGAGCTGCGCTCTGTGTGTCTTATACAAGTGTACAATCCAAACGCACACGTTCCATCGTTAAAAATGGCTGTGTGTATAAGTGGGTGCTGCAGCAACCGTCGGCTGGAACCGAAGAGAATCAGCAAAGGAGAATGCCACCAGCACACCGAGGATCACCATATTGGTGATCCTCAATGTGCTGGTGACATTCTCCCTTGCTGTGTGTCTTATAGTCGCACAGAGGTGGCTCAGGAGCGAGCACACAGGAGTGCTCGCAGTGTAAGGAGCTTGCTATGGGGGCACTCAGCAGGGGGGAGGGACCAGGACCACCGGCAGGGGACCTAAGAAGAGGAAGTTCGGGGCTGTTCTGTGCAAAACCACTGCACACAGCAGGTAAGTATGGACATAAAAAAATATATATATATATATATATAAACCTGCACTAATAAAAACCCCAATAAATAATCAAAAATCAAAAAATGAGTTGTGAAACATATAGCAGCTGAACACAAAAACCCTGATACTAGAAAATCCACAATAATACATAAAAGTGCAGTGCTTAACAAAGTGACAAATAATCATAAAGAAACAGTGAAAAGTGAATCAAAAATTATTATTTACCTTTTTGGATTCGTACATCAGTATTACAGCGCTGCACTATATTATTTATTATTTATGCTATGAGGTCCAGTGATTCCTTGGAGTGTTCCAGCAGCTGATTTTATGAGCGCTCGCTTTACCCATCCCACAATCAAAAATTATAGCCCATCCAAAAATGAAAGAAAAGTCCCAGAGGCTGTGATGAAGCAAAAGAAATCCAAGGACAGTTGTCTTGTCACCCACCACTACTACAGAAGGCTTAGCAGAAAGGCATGACCCCCTGTTAGGAGTGGTCAATCCCGCTTTGTTAAACAATCCAGAAAGCCAGACACTCGATTCCTCCTCCAGATCTCCAAAAGAGCAGATAAGGATCTTCCACAATGGACCTTAATTGGGGTAGCTAAACCACTCAGGATGAGGCTTGGACTCGCAGTGGGAAACATGGAAAGAAAGAGCGCTCCACATAGTGTAAAACCATAATCACAACATTTATTTAGTCCATCTTCCACCCAACTCCAACACTACTACTGCAACTCAGGCTCTCCCATATTTAAGGGTTGCTCTTGGCCACTATGCTGGCCTCCTGCCTGGGGATTGGCCAAGTTCCCTTAAACATGCAAATCTAGGCTTCCTTCCCTCCTCCGCCCCTCTTCTAGAAAGTTCCTCCAGTTTTTGGAAGGATGGGAGGGCTTCAGAAGCCCTGACCTGTAGAGCCTCCCAGCCTTACCTGAGGTGACCTCTCTACCTCATTCCCAGGCTGACTGATCCTAGGCTTCTAGCAAGGCTCTGACTCAGAAAAATAACAAATCCTATCTAGCTAAACCTAGAAGGTGCTACATGAGTTTAGGGGTATGTTCAGGTTACAGTAAGGGTTGACTTTGGATGGTTCTTCCAGATAAAAGCTGAGGTTTCTTCTGCCATTATTTTGCCTTCCCTGGTCCCCTCACCTTCTCCCCATCAACATGCTGTTGAAATTAAAAAACCTTTCTGTTTTTATTATATACCTTATTCTAGTCCTAACAATGTCATTACAAGGTCTCTGTGTTTCCCTGTGCAATGCAGGTAGATCATGGCTGGTAGGAGGGGCTGGCAGGATTCTGTACATAGCTTCCTGAAAACATCACCCTACCTCAGTACTCTTCGAGCCTCAGTCCTGATGCAAGCAGTGGGCTGGCTCTTGGGAGGAGTTATGCAAATATCAAAATGCCATGATGGGTGGATGTCAGTATGGAGGAGTGGGCATTCCTAGGTAAGCTGTATTTGCATGTAGACCGCCCTAGGTAATGGCCACTTGCTGAACCTCCATGATTGAAAGAACTGAAATGCCATTTATTCTTAATGGTATCCCCAAGCTTTTGCTGAAAGCATGTGCATTCTGGTCTACCAAAATGCATGGTACCGCAGTAACATGTGGTTTGGTGCAGCACAGGGGCGGACTGACCATTTAGGCACTCGGGCACTGCCCGAGGGCCCTGGGTCAGTAGGGGGCCCCATGAGATGCCCCTGGTACCTTTTATAGGCTTTTTTGGGTGTGCTTTAAGTGTAGGCGAGGACACAGGGGCCCTATGATTTCCTATTGCCCGGGGGCCCCATGAGTTGTCAGCCCGCCCCTGGTGCAGCATCATTTTAGCAACCAAGCCTGCACTATTTTTTGACCGTTTCATGTGCATTGAACATTTCATGGTTGCCCTAAATGTGACGCACAGGAACGCGCAAAAACCAACAGGCTGCATTTACACCTTAGTGTTTCGTGAATGCGTGCAAAAGAGCTTTGCACTTGTGGTGCCATGCATTGCAATGGCACACCAAATGCGGCAAGCTGATGTGCGTTTTCACATAAGATCAGGTTCCCAGAAAGGTACATGAGTCACTTTGGTGCATACAGTGCCTTTTAAAAATATTCATACCGCTTGAAATTTTCCACGTTTTGTCATGTTACAACCAAAAAACGTCAATGTCTTTTATTGGGATTTGATGTGATAGACCAGTGGTGGGCAACCTTTTTTTTCAACTGAGCCAAATCTCGCCAAAACCACGATTGAAATTTATTTTGAGAGCCACATTTTTAAAACTGAAAATACATAGGATGGTACACTGTTTTTAGTTTCAATAAGTTTTTATAGTAAATTCATCCCCCATATAGTAATTCATCCCCCATAGTATTTCATCCCCCATAGTAATTCATCCCCCATAGTAATTCATCCCCCATATAGTAATTCATCCCCCATATAGTAATTCATCCCCCATAGTAATTCATCCCCCATATAGTAATTCATCCCCCATAGTAATTCATCCCCCATAGTAATTCATCCCCCATATAGTAATTCATCCCCCATATAGTAATTCATCCCCCATAGTAATTCATCCCCCATATAGTAATTCATCCCCCATAGTAATTCATCCCCCATAGTAATTCATCCCCCATAGTAATTCATCCCCCATATAGTAATTCATCCCCCATATAGTAATTCATCCCCCATAGTAATTCATCCCCCATATAGTAATTCATCCCCCATAGTAATTCATCCCTCATATAGTAGTAGTAAGTAAGTAGCAAGTAGTAAGCCAAGTCCCCCCTGTGTCAATTCACTTACCTTTGCTCCGCGCGTTCTTCTCGCCTTGTTCCCGCGCCGTTCTGGTCTTCAGGGCGAACTGTGAGAGGAGCCTAGCTCCTTCCACATTCGTCACGCTGCCCTGCCTACACACATCCTAACAGCCAATCACTGGCTATCAGGATGTGAGTGGCAGCGAGACTGGCCAGTCATTGCATTTGAGCGCGCTGCCCTGGCTGTTTTATTTTTGGAGCACGCTCCGCGGGCCGGATTAAAAGGTCCGCCGGGCCGTAGTTTGCCCATTGCTGGGCTAGCTGCAGAGTCCTGACTTTTGGGACGGCCGCCTGAGAGGAGGGAGGGGAACGGGCGCCCGGCACACAGAAGAGCCGCATTAAAGTGTGTAAAGAGCCGCATGTGGCTCGCGAGCCGCGGCTTGCCGACCACTGTGATAGACCAACACAAAGTGGCACATAATTGTGAAGTGGAAGGTAAATGAGAAATGGTTTTCAAAATTTATTACAAACACATATATGAAAAGTGTGTCATGCATTTGTATTTAGCCCCCTTTACTCTGATACCCCTAACTAAAATCTAGTGGAACCAATTACCTTCAGAAGTCACCTAATTAGTAAATCGAGTCCACCTGTGTGTAATTTAATCTCAGTATAAATACTGCTGTTCTGTGAAGCCCCAGAGGTCTGTTAGAGAACATTAGTGAACAAGCAGCATCATGAAGGCCAAGGAACACGCTAGACAGGTCAGGGATAAAGTTGTGGAGAAGTTTAACCACATCCCTACCACGCTATAGCCGAATGATGGCTACAGCGTGGCTGTCCAGTTCTTGGAGGGCGTCATATGACGTCCTCCCAGAACGCACCCTTCCGTGCACCCCCAGCGGCATGTGCCCAGCGATCTCCATGACTGCTGTGTACTACGGACACAGCTGATCACATGATGAGGTAAAAGGCAAATCACAGCAGCCTTTTACCATGTGATCAGCCGTGTCCATTGACACAGCAGATCACCAAGTAAATACAGTTGCCGGTTTCAGCGCAATCAACACATACAGTTGTTTGTCGCACGTAGCATAGCCAATTGAAATGAATGGTCTTCCTTATGCATGTAGTGCAGAAATGCGCAAAAAATGTGCTAAAAACACGTGTTCACAAGTAGGGGCGGACTGACCATTTGGCACTGCCCAAGGGCCCGGGGTCAGTAGGGGGCCCCATGAGATGCTCCTGATACCTTTTTCATAGGCTTTTTTGAGTTTGGGCAAGGACACAGGGGCCCCATGATCCCCTATTGCCCGGGGGCCCCATGAGTTGTCAGTCCGCCTCTGTTTACAAGATATTAGTTGTGAACCTAGCTTTAGGCTTTAAGGTGGATCTTCCCATTAGGAGATGCGCATTTTCACTTCACAAATGTGCGATTAAAAAAACATATGAAGCTCATCGCCCAAAAAGGTGCATGAGCAAGTTCGGCATGCTCGTCGGATGTAGGACAGCCAATTTAAATGAATGGTCTGCCCTATGTGAGTTGTGCGAAAACACGTGAAAAGTGTGCAAAAAATGCTCAGTCACAAAATGTTCGGTGTGAGCCTTGCCTAAGGCTTTAAGGCGGATCTCTCCATTAGCAGACATGCATTTTCACACGACGAACACGTGGTTTAAAAAATGCGCAAAGCTCAAAGGTACATGAGCTATGTTGGTGTGTTTGTCACACCATTGAAATGAATGGGCTGCCCTCTGCGTGCAGTGCGAAAATATGCAATTAATGCAAGCAACAATGCACATTCACAAGATGTTTACATCTGAACCTAGCCTTAGGTATTAACCATTAGCTGCCCGGCCTATAGCCGTTTGGCGGCCGCAAAAATGCTTCACCTTTCCGGGTGCACGCCATTTGACGTGCTCCCGCACATGCGCAGTTCGCGCGGTTGCAGAGCCGCGCAGCGGCGCGATCTGTCACCGGCCATGTAACTCGGACACGGCCGATGACAGATCTGAGTACCGGCCCCCATTGCCGGTACCATGTGACCTGCTGTGACCAATCACAGCAGGTCACATGACAGTTGTATACAATGGATGGCTTCATTCATGCCATCCATTGTATACTAGTGCCTAGCTGTGAATGGTCACAGCTAATCACATGCACATGTCATGTGATTAGCTGTGGCCAAATCACAGCTAAGCACAAAAAAAAAAAACAAAAAAAAAAAAACCTGAATGAATCGATTTCATTCTGGTAAATGCTTGCTTATAGCAAAGTAATTCTTTGCTATAAGCAAATTGTGTAAAAAAAAAAAAAAATACTGATCACTTCCCCAAAGTAGTATAATGTTACTATGGTAACATTGTACTACTTTGGTCATAGTACAATATGAAAAAAAAATCTTAAAAAAATATAAAAAAAGTAATAAAAAATTAAAAATAATAAAGAAAAAAAAAAAAATAGATATATTTTTTTTCATACTGTCACCAGTCAGTGTCCCCGTTCACCGCCATGCCAGTTATATGATGACGCTGTACTGCACTGGTGACAATATGTAAAAAAAAAAATAGTGAAAATAATTTTTTTAATTTTTTAATTTTCCGAAAAATTATGACAAAAAAAATACAACTTCAAAAAACGTGCCATGCCTCTTATGAAGTACGTCGGACTGCCTACTCTGCAAAAAGGGGTCATTTGGGGATATCTGTACTGTTCTGACATTTGGGGGATATCTGTACTGTTCTGACATTTGGGGGATATCTGTACTGTTCTGACATTTAGGGGATATCTGTACTGTCCTGACATTTGGGGGATATCTGTACCGTTCTGACATTTGGGGGATATCTGTACCGTTCTGACATTTGGGGGATATCTGTACTGTCCTGACATTTGGGGGATATCTGTACTGTTCTGACATTTGGAGGATATCTGTACTGTTCTGACATTTGGGGGATATCTGTACTGTTCTGACAAAAAAAATACAACTTCAAAAAACGCGCCATGCCTCTTATGAAGTACGTCGGACTGTCTACTCTGCAAAAAGGGGTCATTTGGGGATATCTGTACTGTTCTGACATTTGGGGGATATCTGTACTGTTCTGACATTTGGGGGATATCTGTACTGTCCTGACATTTGGGGGATATCTGTACTGTTCTGACATTTGGGGGATATCTGTACTGTTCTGACATTTGGGGATATCTGTACCGTTCTGACATTTGGGGGATATCTGTACTGTTCTGACATTTGGGGATATCTGTACTGTTCTGACATTTGGGGGATATCTGTACCGTCCTGACATTTGGGGGATATCTGTACTGTTCTGACATTTGGGGGATATCTGTACTGTTCTGACATTCTTGGACCTCAAGAAATTAGATTGGCTGTCAGTACTTCAGGATTGATCAATTTTCAGATCTATACCATAGTTTGTGAACTCTATAACTTTCCTACAAACTAAAAAATACATCCTAATTTGGGTTATTTTCACCAAAGACATGTAGCAGAATACATCTCGGCCTAAATTTATGAAGAACAATTATTTATTTGCAAACTTTTATAACAGAAACAAAGAAAAACGTGTCTTTTTTCTAAATTTTTGGTCTTTATTTGTTAATTTAGCAAAAAAATAAAAACCCCAGCGATGATTAAATACCACCAAAAGAAAGCTCTAGTTGTGTGAAGAAATTGTCATTCAAATTGTGAGAGCGCTGAAACCTGAAAAATAGCCTGGGCAGGAAGGTGTAAAATTGCCCGGAATTGAATTGGTTAAGGTGGATCTGCCCATTAGCAGACATATTTTTCCACGACAAACACCCAGTTAAAAAGACGTGGATGATGCTTAACGCCCAAAAAGGCACATGAGCACATCGATCTTGCATAGGGCAGCCTATTCAAATGAATGGGCTGCCCAATGCATGTAGTTTGAAAACGTGCAAAAACATGCAGGCAAATACTTGGCTTCACAAGACATTAGGTGTGAACCTAGACTTATGCCCCGTACACATGATAATAAAATCGTATGAAAAAGTTTGCGGAACCACTGATCGAACGATTTTCTCTTCATTGATGAGCAGGACGTTGTAACCGATAACGATATTGTGAACGAAAAAATCCGGTTGAACAAAAGTGAAAAATGTCGTTTTGCATACGAACTACCGATTTTCTATGTGGTGGTATGACAGTCGTACGAAAAAAATCTATCAAGCGCTATCACGCATGAGCAGAAAAAACAGAAGATGACCCGGATGTTTATGTCCAAGAAATCTTTGTAAACACGAACGAAAAATCCAAATGTTATAAGTAGATTGGCCGAATGAGATAATGAGACCAGAATTGTGCAGATTATATTTTATATATCACTATTTATGTATATAGGTCATGTAATAAACGATATTATACTTATTGCTGGTGATTGTTGTGTATATCGATCGTTCTGGCCGGAAGGGCGTGGCTACAAGGTCACACGCACACCGCATTACTTCCACTTGTACGGAAGATGTCAACACCATGTATTGCCCTACGAACGTTTTTTTTTAGATTGGTTAATGTGGGCCATGGTTTTGACCAACGAACGAACGCCTCTCGGTCGTCGGATGACCGATCGGTCGATTTTCTAATCGTGTATTCCCACCTTTAGGCTTTAAAGCAGTATTAAACCTGAAAGCAAACATTTATTATATTGCAGCTTATCAGTTCTTAGATTTTGCATTAGTTTTGTTTTTTAGGTTTTCTTATTTTTTTCATCTGGTGATCCAGCCAGTAATTCTACTGTTTTTCAAAAGTACAAGCTCTCTTGCAGATGTATCAGTTTACAGGGATGACGCAAACCATTTGCCACTGACAGAGGTGCTTACAATGATCAGCTTTTATTTATTTATGTAAAACATTTATCCCAAAAGGAAAAAGAACAGTTGCTGTAACTGATTGTAAAGTGTTAGCTGGAGTTTGGCTTCAGTTTGTCAGAGTATTTAAATCTGCTAACGCATTTAACACTCCCCTCCCCCCAGACTGACAATGCTGCTGTCTGCTGTGCCCCCTGTGCTCATTCATCCAGAGTGGGGGCGCTCTAATACAGTGTTACTGGTCAGATCACCAGGTAAAAACAAAGGACAAAAGACAAAGAAAAGAAAATGAATGCAGCCACCACATCTAAGGATTGGTAAGCTGCAATCAGGGGCGGACTGACAACTCATGGGGCCCCCGGGCATTAGGGGATCATGGGGCCCCTGTGTCCTTGCCCAAACTCAAAAATGCCTATGAAAAAGATACCAGAGGCATCTCATGGGGCCCCTACTGACCCCGGGCCCTCGGGCAGTGCCCGAGTTTCCAAATGGTCAGTCCGCCCCTGGCTGCAATATCTAAAATTTTTGGTTTTGGGTTTAATACTGCTTTAGCCCGGGTTCACACTGATACGGCGTGGAATTTGCAGCGTTTTCTGTGTGAATTCCGCACCGCATCAGAATCGCACCCCATTCATGCGAACCGCTGCGGGTGTGTATGTTAAGTCAACAACAGCCCGAAAGCGGTCCGCAAATGCGGTGCGATGTACAGAATCGGATCGCATAGGTGTGAATACCCGTGTGATCCGATTGTAGTGCGGACCCAAAAATGGGTAAATGTACGGCTCCAATCGCACCGCATACAAAGCGCATGTGATTTGTACAGGAATGCGGTGCGGTTCCTGTGTGAATCACATGCAATTGATCGCACCTCACTGATGTGAACCCAGGCTTAAAGTGGTTGTAAACCCTCACCTATACCCAGTGGCGTGACTGGCCCCAGGTGATACACAGAGATCAAACAAATCCTCCTACATACGTTGTACCTGTTTATCTGCAGTCTTCCATTCAAAGTTCAGAATTTATAAAACTTGTCTGAGCTTTCAGAAAACGGGGCAGAGAGCTGAAATTACGCTAAGTGAGGAGAGCTCTGAGTGCTGATTGGAGGGAAGAGAAACAACCCCAGTGGTGTATTTAGGTTTCGGGCTGCCCTAGGCAACACAAAAATTGGCTCCCTCCCCCACAGAGACCCTGACACCGACCAACACCCCAGTCCCCCACGAAGAGAGCTTGACATTGACCAACAACACCCCAGCAACCCCACCTCCACCTGAGAGAGCCTTCCACTACCACCGCCCCCATACACTGGCAACGCTCCCCCCCCGACCCTGCAAGAGGGAAGACACTCACCTACACAGCTCCGAACATCCCCGGGAACAAGTCAGGCTCTACATACGCCATCAAGCAGCCCGCAAACCTTTCTCAGATCCCACCTGGTCCCCATGCTGCATGTGTCCCTTCTTCCATTCCTTTCTTTGGGGACGGCGCTGCCCCCCTGAACGATACTGCTGCCCCCTGAAAAATGTTGCCCTAGGCAAATGCCTTGTTTGCCTTGTGGTAAATACGTCCCTGCACACCCCCCTTCACAGGAAAAAATCTGAGGCTGTCAATCAGCTGGAGGTTCCTCCCCTGTCATCATTCTTCTGTTAGTGTCAGGAAAACTTCTCAGAAACAATTAATGCAGAACAAAGCAGCAGAAAGGAAACTTAGTGCTCTGAACTGAGACAAGTACACACTATAGAGGGATATGCTTTGTTCATATTTCATGTCTGAGCTTTGCAACCACGTTAAAGCGGAGTTCCACTCACCCTGTCAAAAAATAAAAGTCAGCAGCTACAAAAACTGTAAAAAAACAAAAACAGCCACTTACCTGTCCCTTGGTCCCGCTGTGTGTCCCCTGCAGCCCATTTCACCGGTCATCCTGTATTCCAGGTGCCGGCATCTTCAGTGTGGGCACCCGGCTTTGACAGCTTGCGGCTTCACAAACGGGTGCCCACTGCACATGCGCGAGTAGCGCTGCGCTTCATGAATGGTCCTGTAGTCTTCTGGGACCTGTCACGTGTCCCAAAAGACTACAGGGGGGAGGACACCTTCCACTAGGCGATCAGACCGGAAGTGGGAGCGGGTACCTGTCAAATTTGGGTACCCACTCCCCGCCCCCCAAAGCTTCCAATCCTTAATGGGGAGCGAGGGAGCAGTCCTTAAAGTGGAACTTCCCCTTTTGGGTGGAGCTCCGCTTTAAGGTGGGTCGCCCCATTAGTAACACAGATAGCAATAAAATCCTGACTGAGGGTCCAACCCTTTTACATTCCACCTGAAACTGCATGAAGTATGGGCAGCACAGTGGCTAAATGGTTAGCACTTCCACCTGGCAGTACTAGGGTCGTTGGTTTGAATCCCAGCCACTAGCACCTCCTGCCTGGAGTTTGCATGTTCTCACTGTTCCTGCATGGGTGTCCTCTGGTTTCCTCACACTCTCCAAAGACATGCTGGTAGGTTCATTGGATCCTGTCTAAACTGGCCCTTGTATATGAATGTAACTTAGGGACCTTAGATTGTACACCCCTTGAGGGTTACATTCATATACAAGGGCCAATTTAGACAGGATGCAATGAACCTACCAGCATGTCTTTGGAGTTTGGGAGGAAACCTGAGGACACCCATGCAGGAACAGGGAGAACATACAAACTCCAGGCAGGAGGTGCGTGGCTGGGATTTGAACCAACGACCCTAGTACTGCCAGGTGGAAGTGCTAACCATTTAGCCACTGTGCTGCCCATACTTCATGCAGTTTCAGGTGGAATGTAAAAGGAATGTACATTCTCATCAGTTAGGGACTGATGTGAATGTACAATATATATGTAAAGCGCTGTGTGAATTGACGGCGCTATATAAGTACCTGAAATAAATAAATAAGACATTTTGGCTGGAGTTCAGCTTTCAGTTGCTTCTACAAAGTCATTGGACAAGAGGTGCCAGAACATTGGCCTACAAGTGTAAATGAGCAAGCTCTTCTATTTAGGAGCGTGGAAGCAGAACCTTCCCGACGACTGCAGTATATAAACTATGCATTGCTTCTTTTAATAAGCCTGCCTGGGCTGCTTCTATAATGGGAGGAAGTTTCAGACAAGCCTGCAGCACTTGGTGTAAAATACATCTCTGCAGTGCAAAGTTTTCATTAACATCCCCACTTAAAGGGCAACCTGGGAGCCTTATGGAAGAATGATCCTATTTCTCCATCATGCTGATGGGTATCTTAATAGCCGGAGAATTAATCCCCGGCTTGCCAAAGCTGCGGAATAAAAACTCTGACTGTAAAACGGAAAAAAAAAAAAAATACATTATTTTTTTTTTGTTAGGTGATTACAGAGCGTGGGCAGAAAGAGCGTTCCAGGGAAGCAGAATATTTTTTTTTTTTTGACGTACAGGCACCTTGCGATGGGCGTACTTGGCTGGTGGGGTGACCGCGGGGTCACCTTCCCGAAGCCTCAGGGCGACCGGTGTCACATTTAATGAAAATAAGTGAGACAGACAGAAGCGGCGAAGATCTAATCAGTGGGAGTTGAAGGGGACTTGGGGGAAATAAAAGAGGAAATATAGAGGAAGCTGGTGGGAGATCGGGAGATGGGAGAGGGAGATGAGGAAGATACAAGCACATAAAAAAAAAAAATAAGTGAGACAAAAAAAAAAAAAAGATAGTAGAGCAGGGGAGGTGGAGGAGAGAGGGCAGCTGAGGGAGGGAGACATAGGGAGATGAAGCAGGAACAAGACAGACTGAGATCAGTGAGGATCAAGCCACAGCCGGGGATGTAGACAGCCAGCATCCGGGCCATTCTCAATTTCAGCTGATCACCTCTACCAGCAAGCACAAGAGGAAGCATTGAAGACATTATCCTCAGTGCATGCTGTCATTAGCAGCTGGTGGGAGCAGACTCCTCGTCCCTGCCTGCTGGAGCAGACGGCCGTTGACTGGCACAAGACAGTACAGCAAGGTGAGCTTCTTCGGCCAAGCCAATCTTGTGATGCTCATTAACCCATCTGCTGTTTTGTTTTGCTTTAGATGTAGATTATGATGAGAGCTGGCAACTTTCCATATAACCTGGCACTACCTTTCTTATACATAGTTTATAGGCTGGTGAAGCCCCCCTAACCACGGTTGAGTTGCAGGTGCCAGTATCTTCAATAAATGTGGAAGCTTTGGTTCTAAGCTACCTTTTCTATATGTAGTTCATGGGTCGGTGAAGCCCCTTTGATCTCTGCTGAGTTGCGGGTGCCAGCACCACCAAATACTGTAGAAGCTTTATTTCTAAGCTACCTTTTTCTTAAATAGTTTACGGATCGGTGAAGCCCTTGTAACCACAGTTGAGTTGCGGGTGCCAGAATCTTCAATTAATGTAGAACCTTTGGTTCTAAACTACCTTTTCCGCACATAGTGTATGGGTCGGTGAAGCCCACTTAATCGCTATTGAGTTGTGGGTACCAGCATCACCAAATACTGTAGAACCTTTGGTTCTAAGCTACCTTTTCTATATAGCTTATGGGTTAGTGAAGCCCACTTAATCACTGCTGAGCTGTGGGTGCCAACACCACCAAATACTGTGGAACATTTGGTTCTAAGCTACCTTTTTTATACATTGTTTATGAGCGAGTGAAGCCCTTTAATCAAAGTTGAGTTTTGGGTGCTGGCACCCTCAATTACCCTAGAAGCTTTGGTTCTAAGCTACCTTTGGTTCTAAGCTTTGGTTCTAAGCTACCCTTTTCCATACATAGTGTATGGGTCGGTGAAGCCCACTTAATCGCTATTGAGTTGCGGGTACCAGCATCACCAAATACTGTAGAACCTTTGGTTCTAAGCTACCTTTTCTTTATAGTTTATGGGTTAGTGAAGCCCACTTAATTATTGCTGAGTTGTGGATGCCAGCAGCACCAAATACTGTAGAACCTTTGGTTCTAAGCTACCTTTTCTATATAGTTTATAGGTTTGTTAAGTCCACTTAATTATTGCTGAGTTGTGGATGCCAGCAGCACCAAATACTGTAGAAGCTTTGGTTCTAAGCTACCTTTTCCATACTTAGATTACGAGCTGGTGAAGCCCATCTAACCACAGTTCAGTTGCGGGTGCCAGCACCATCACATACTGTAAAAGCTTTGGTTCTGATGATCTTTTATATATATAGTTTATGGGTCAGTGAAGTTCACTTAATCACTGCTGAGTTGTGGTACCAGCACGGCCAAATACTGTAAAACATATGGTTCTAAGCCACCTTTTCCATACATAGTTTATGGGTTGGTGAAACCCCCTTAATCACTGCTGAGTTGCGGGTGCCAACACCACCAAATACTGTGGAACCTTTGGTTCTAAGCTACCTTTTTTATACATTCTTTATGAGTGAGTGAAGCCCTTTAATCAAAGTTGAGTTTTGGGTGCCGGCACCCTCAATTACCCTAGAAGCTTTGGTTCTAAGCTACCTTTTCCATACATAGTTTATGGGTCGGTGAAGCTCCTTTAATTACTGTTGAGTTATGGGTGCCAGCACCACCAAATACTCTAGACCTTTGGTTCTAAGATACCTTTTTCATACATAGTTTATGGGTTGGTGAAGCCCCCTTAATCACTGTTCAGTTGTGATTGCCAGCACAACCCAATACGGTAGAATCTTTGGTTCTAAGATACCGTTTTGTATATATAGTTTATGGGTCAGTGAAGCCCTTTAATCAAAGTTGAGTTATGCGTGCCAGCATTCACAATTACTGTAGAACCTTTGGTTCTAAGCTACCTTTTCCATACATAGTTTATGGGTTTGTGAAACTCCCTTCATTGTTGAGTTGTGGGTGCCAGCACCACCATTTACCGTAGAATCTTTGGATTTAAGCTACCTTTTCCATACATAGTTTATGGGTCAGTAAATCCCTTTAATCCAAGTTGCGTTCTGGGTGCCAGCATTCCCAATTACCTTAGAATCCTGGTTTACAGCCCCCAGAGCTTTAGAGGTGCCTAGATTGGCATTGCTCAAGCCTAGATTGGCATTGGTCACATTTATTAAAATGTTTGTGGTTGGGTGAGTAGGGTGCAATATTCAACCCCCATCGTTGTTTTACATTCTCTTACATAAGGATTATCCAACCCAAGGTGATATTTTGGTTATGAGTAGATCACCCACCTTGCTGGAATTCTCAGCTATGTGTGGCCACGGCTTGAAGAGTCTTATGCAAGCTGCTGCACTGTCCAGAAAGAACACATGCTCTTGTGATGCCTGTTGGGGGAATAAGTGGAGCTGGGAACTCAGAGATCTCAAACACACATATTCGCCTCCAGTGTGATGCTGCAGCTGTCCCACATTGGCTTTAAGACTAGGAACTAAATGATCACATGACCACTGTGTGCTCAGTTCTGCTCGGAGAAGAGAGCAATGACTGTCAGTCACTGCTCTCCGCTCTGCTCTTTGAGCACTCACTTCAGAGCTGGGCAGGGAGGAAGGAGGGCTCAGCAGGCTCCAGTTCTCAGTCGAACACTGAGAAGCAGACCTAGCTGCCAATCAGGCAGCCGGGTGAATCCCTACAATATTGTTGGGACACTTTCAGAACCCAGACTGTCAGGAGATAGTATGCACTTCTGTGACCCACAAGAGAAGTTTCACTAAAAATCAGAAAATGCTTTTCTTAAAATAAAATATTGCGTTCACCTTTTTTTCATAACATTTTGCATCTTGGTGCTGCTGATCTCCTGTAGCCTCTTTGTAGCCATTTTCTGTCTACCCGCACTTGCTCCACCATCTGCTCCACATCAGTGCTCTGGCACGGCTGCCTGCACTCTCCACCAGGGGCGTATGTGACAGTTGGAAAACACAAGAGCCCGACTGGGAGATAGTTGTCACCCAGTAACAGAAATTGTCTAAACAAGGACCCTTGTGGAAGGATCATTGGGGATCTTTTTGTAAAGAAAGCTATGGATTTAAAAAGGTTGAAATAACATTAACAATGTTAAAGCTGATATTACATTTTAGTGAGTGGGTTTATATCTACTTTAAGGCATATGTTTATAAAGCAGTAAATGTGACTTCCACTTCACTGATGGTGAATCAATCACTGTCATTTATATCACCAGATTCACCTGCAGTGAATGTTTGGTGAATGTCAGCTTAACTCCATTATAAGTACTGAAATATTTTGGGTGGTCTGACTCTTTAACATGTTTTTAATGGTGTCATTTACAAGTAACAAATGTGCTACTATATTTTATTCGATGGTAAAGCAGCATGATCCTACAGGACAGAATTATAAGTATGTATCATAGCTACGTGGCTTCAACATTTAAGTGTCCCTGGAAAGTATTTAAAATGTTGGCAAGTGTGCATTCAATGGCGGTAAAAGTATGAGGATTTATTATTAGCACTGCTCCTCGCACTGACTACTATAGGAAATGTGTTTCAGTTCTAATATTATAATTTTGATGCTTTATGGCGTTTTCATCACATTGAATCCTATACTTGAATACTACTGATATTTTCTAGGATCGAAATGTATAGAATGCCATTACTATAAGTGGAAAACACATAATAGCTTTATAATAGATAATAAATTGATATGCATTAGATTAAAGTAGTTCCATAAAAGCTGAACTCTAGGCAGACAGAAATTTAATGCAGTTATATATTCATTAATATCCATTAAATCTAAGCACCTAAAATTAACTTAGTATAAGCCTCTTGTACAGCAGAGCTCAGGCTGGGGAAGGAAAACTGGCACCAGTTTAAAGTGGAATTCTGGGATAACCCTAAATACTCTTAGAATAGTTCCTCCCCTTCCTAAATCTGTGTAAGAAAGATGTATATACTTACCTATATTGAGGACACATGACCCCGCTCCCCTGTGTTAGCCAGTGCCGCTGCAGGGGAGAGGAGGACAATGGATAGGTTAATGAAGCCTATGGGTGACCTCGCTTCATTCCTTACCAGCCGTCGTCGGAGCACTCTTCTCTGCAGCCACCACTGGCTACATTACATGACCAGACCAAAGGGGAGAGGGAACATTACAAAAGTAGTTAGGGTTATCCCAGAATTCCACTTTACTTTACCCATCCCTGCAAGTATGCTAACAATTCATTACATGGCCACTAATTAGGGCACTGGCATACTGCTGATCTTCTTTACAAGTGTAGTAGCACTTACCCCCTAAGGTTGGTTTGACCAGACGTAACCAGTTTCTGGGGACAGTCCCCAGTTTTGTCCCTGGTTTATAGAGAATATCCATGAATTTCTTTCCAGCTTTAATAATGGCATCTCTGGCTGCAGGGTAATCCATCTTAGGAATACTTCTGACTGGCCTTGCCTTGATGATGTCACATGCTGATATTATGTGGTCTTCTCAGTTACCCCCCTCTCAGTTTGTGCAGAAGGTAAGGGTGTGGATTATTTGCTGCCTTGCGCTTGCTTTTGATGCTGACCTGCAGTGTACACCTTGACTTGCGCTCTTGACCCAGTGCAAACTAGGTTCAGGTGTTTTTAAACCATGCCACCCCGTTAGCACAGTTTGACCACACCTAACATTTGGTGTGATGCACTTTGCATGATGCTATTGTCTCCACCCCCTCTGCTCCTACCCTTTCCTACTCCCAATAATAGTGGGTCTCGTCAGTAGAGTGTCCCCCCAATTTGATTTTGAAAATTTGGCTTAAATGTTGGTGCAATGACTTACTGCTGCTCTAAAGCACTCACCAACCCACCAGCAGCAAACAAATGACTGGAATCCACTTGGTCCATCTCTTCCTGTGGGTTTTATTTGCTCAGTGTCTTGGGAAGAAAGGGTTAGGTTTTAATGGATACCGGAAAATAGCGTCAAAATATTCCCTCCACGTAAAAAGATTTCTGTAACCCCTCTCCCAGGCTAGTGGTGTGCTTATAAACAAAGACCGTCAATCTTCAATTGGGTGCCTTTAAGCCTGCACTGACAATGGACTTAGCAATCTTTTAATGGACTGTCTGCACTTTAACAGTCACCTTCCTGTCTTCTGGGCCTTAGCATAGGCCCATTCCTAGTCCTTGGCACTTTGCTATAGAAGAGTTCCCTCCCCAGGCAATAGGCTTGGGAGGCAAAAAGAAGATGAAGAGTTGCACTTCGTAATGAGCTCATTTTTGATACAGTACTTTATTCTGTTGACGATAAAGTAACTCCATATATATAGCCTCCACTGAAGGGAAGGCTGGAGGCCAGCTTTTTAATATTCTATGTAGCAATGTTGGAATCAGGTGATTTTCCCTGACTCCTGCGTAATAGAGAAAGCAATATCTATTAAGGACAAGACATGCTGAACTCTCATATAGAGAACCATTCCTTCAAAGCTGGTCTGACCATTCTAAAAGGGTCCTTTGCCTCCAGTGTTTGCCAGAGGATGTAGTGTTGGATTGACCTACAATGTGAACGTGCAGTCTATATTCAGCCTCCTTTATGTCTACCAAACTATGCATTATGAGTCTAGTAAAGTCTTCTACTACCGTACAATATTGTTGGTAGGTCTATAGAAGATTTTTTAACTAGATTACAAGGTACTGTATATGCCCTGTCACTAATGCTGGCCAAACGCAGGGACATTTTCTAGCAAATTCAGCCATTTTAACCAACTTTCAATCACAACAGTCATTGCGCAGATTTAATCAACCCACCAACATCTCTGCTCTATAAATATACAGCTGTGCTTAAAAGTTTGCATACCCTGTCAGAAATCATGACATTTTGGCATTGATACTGAAAATATGACTGATCATGCCAAAATACTTTTTTGTTTAAGGATAGTGACCATATGAAGCCATTTATTAGCACATAATTGTTTGTCTCCTTTTTAAATCATCATAACAGGAATGTGGTTTAGATTGCTAGACCCTTGTTCTGCATGTGACCAGTAAAAGTCAGATAGTGGGAAATCTGCCAAACGGCTCCTGAAACCAAAACTTTGGAGCCCAACTCCTGGCTGCTTTTAAATGTACCCATGCAAAGGGGACCTCCTCGCACTCCATGGATTAAGTGCTTGTTTGGCCAGCAGGGAAAAGAATAAATACAAATACTTACCTTATTCCTTGCTGCCTCAGACTTTCTGTGAACAATCCCCTTAAGTGCTTCACTTTTGCTACTTGGCCAGCTGGTGCATCCAACATAGAGATGAGTATGCCCTTAAAAATGAATTCCAGATATGGCAAATTTTACATAGTTACATTGGTCCAGCTTGGATCAATGTACTGTAAGTATGTATGTACGATACCCGTGGGATCCCCGTGGAAGCTGGAAATCACTGTAGTAGGCACCAATAATCCAGTGATCTCCACTAACTTCCAGGTCCTGGCTGAGCGACTGCCCTGATGCATTGTGGACACAGGAGGCCACTTGTTTGGCATGGGCGTCATTCAAAGAACACTTCGCATTTTCTCAATGAATGGAACAGGGAAAGAGGAGTGGAGAGAGACATGAGGGAAACCCAGAGAGTGTTAACAAGGATAACTTCATTGGGACCGCACAGAGAATGTTTAAGGTTCCTAAAACTCAATGTGAACATAACTGGCCCATGGACCCCAGCCCATCTCAAATCGTTCGGTTGTGACGTTAACTATGCTAGCAAGGTGTTCATTCTGCATAATCCAAGAGACCTTGTGTCGAAACATAAATATAGGAACTGTAGGTTTCTTCCAAGAGCGAGCTTTGGTGAGTTTAACAGCTAGCAGCAAAAACAAAAGCAACTTTTGCCTAGAGCAGGGCAGGCTCTCCACTGGTTCATTCAGTAAAGCAATACGAGGTTGTAGGGGAACCAGCATCTCTGAGACCTTTCTTATCAAGGTAAAAACTTTATTCAAGGAGCCGCGTAACCTAGGACACTCCAACCAAATGTGATACATGGTACTATCGGAATGACATCTTCGAAAACAGAAAGGCAAGAAGGTTGGGTACAGCTTCCAAAGATGGGAGGGGACCATATACAATCTAGTAACTTTTATGTTTGCTTACACCAGTAAGATATTCAATAACCCTTATATACCGAGTGGAAGCAGGAGTGCCAATGGTCTTTCTCAGAAGCTAAATCCAAGTCCCACGCCCACATACAGGACAGTTTGTCGGTGGTGTCAAGCAACAGCCTGTAGATAACTGAGATTCCCCCCGTGACCTGCATTCTCCTTGCACCATTTTTCGTAGGGGGTGACTTTGGAGTCCTTGGTGACCATTGGGCCCATGGAGCGCAAAAGCACTGAGGTATTTTTTATTGACCTTAAGCAGGCTTTGTGAATAACCAGTTTTAGCATTTGAGAAGATGTGTTACCGGAGGACAATTGGAGTTACTGGGGGTAGTGTTCCTTTACAAAATACCTGAGGAGTAATTTCAGCAACCTGCACAGGCTCCATGCTCCTATTCTAATCACCAGAGTGTATGTAGTGTTGAGGGAGCCTGTCCTTGCTCACCTGGACCTTCTAAGTTATGTCCTTCGCAAGTGGTTTCCTGTCCATGACCAACCATTTGATAAAAACGCTCCAAAATGACATGGGTTCCTTTAATTAAAAGGTCCCCGACCCCAACAAGTCTCCCAAGAGTTCTGTGCTCAATCGGACAACTTCCCATCTTGAGAAACCGGAAGGAATGCCTATGGGACCAATTCCCTTACGTGATCCCTCCTCCCTTGCAGCATTGGCACAAGGCTACCTACAGGTGGTAAGACTAACTGTAGCTGGCTGTCTACACGCACCCCAACAAGCATATATAATGTTCACACATAAATCATCAGAAATATGTCATAGTCATAAGAAATTGTTCAAATTCTGGCAGAGATTACCTTCAGAAAAATGCTTTGTGAACATTCAGCCTTGAAGTTACCATAGGGATGACTTTGTGTTTTCCTGGGTATGGATGCCTTGTGGCATTTCTTCTTTTGTAGCTATGGCACTTTTCTATGTGTTTCTGTAAACTGCATGGGTGTATAGTAACTACCATAGAATGGACATTTCTGAGCCGGCTCGTAACTGCGTGGGCTTCACACACATACACCGGAGACTAAAACGTGACTACAGTGAGGTCAGCCATGTCATCTGCACCCGCCAATCACAAAGATCATCAGCCACAAGGTGCCCACACCAAGGATGATTGGTAAATTAGTTCTCATTGGCTAAGGTCTTGCAGGTGTCAATGGTCACTATGGTGACATGGAGCTCAGCAAACTAGATCTAGTTTATTTAGTTATTAGAGGGAACTATGGCAACCCATAAAAATGACCTAAAGTAGAACTAAAGGCAAAACTTTTTTTCTCATTTTGGATAGAGTAAGAGAGGGTATTTTTTTGAAATCTGTATCTCATTGGGGAGATTTCCCTTCACTTCCTGCCTCATAGCCACAACAGGAAATTAGAGGAAATCACTCCAAAGTGAGAAATGCTGTGGTTGTCACCAGGGTCATCAGCACTAGTGTTCACAATGGAAGATTTCCTCTATTCCTGTTCTGGTGACACTCTCAAAATTAAAAAAGGGGACCATTGTCTTCTTATAGTTAGATACACACAAGCAACTCATCTGCTTAAAGCGGACATTCACCCAAACATTTAGTATATTTTTTTCTGTGCGGCAACCCAACACTTGCTGCTTCCTCACCTAGGTGAGAATGATGTGAGAACCTTGCTGCCTCCTGCGATGTCTGCATTGCACATCCCAGGAAGCAGTAGTTTACTGAGAGGTGCATGCAACAACATTTAGCACAGACGTGACGCTGCTCTCTGTCAGGTATTAGAGTAGTAGCATGTGGGGTACAGGCTGGTGGTACCTGCTCCATGTTCCCCTCCTCATTGGGCACAAAGTATGTGTCTCATAGCAGATCTAAACCTGGGGTAGGGTTCTTCTGGTCTACGCTAGGAACCTTGAACAGGGTAATTTTCCTTGCACATGGGGTACCTTTACTTGTACTGTACACCAGGTACACTTGAACAAAAACCTGTACACTAGTTAACTTTTAGACCCCAAGTCAATGTATAGCATTTAGGAGGGACACGCTGAACCTATGCCCTCTCCACCTGTCCAGTGTATCTCTGCTACCTCACTTCCAGTAACAGAATGAAGCCGCTCCGTGCACCTATTGCTGACTCAATGTCTGCTCATACTTAACTCTTCCTCTTCCATACCTATGCACGGGCCAAGGACTTCTGTGGTGCTGATCTGCTCCCCTTGCTATGGGAGATGGACAGTACACGGAGAGAGTATCGACAACAACTCCTTTGCTTCAAGAGGCTGTCCCACCTATCACAGGTACACCCTTCACGACAGGCTGCTTGGTAAATCTCCATTACCATTGGTAACCACTTGTTTGTCCCATACTTGCCTTTTTTTTTTCCAACCACGTCCACAGTTTGGTCCTCTTCAAAGCGCTCTCCATTAAGGATTGGCACCTTTGGGGAACGGGTACCAGAATTTCAGAAACTGCACAAAAATATGACTAGTTATGGACTCAACCGAAATAAGGGATTTTTATATATATGCGGAAATAGCAATGCAACAGAGCTATGATCCAAAAAGGAAATGGTGGTCAATAGCGCACAAGCACGTCTTTATTGACAAAAACAAAGTTAAAAATAACAAAAACAAAAAATCAAACCACACTCCACAGGTCCCAGGTAAAGATCCCCAAGGGGAATACCCACTAGTAATAGATTAATTAATAAGGATGACTCTCCTCATAAGCAGCGACATTTGTGACAAAATGTGCAAAGTTACATATAAAAATATATTCCTGAAAGGAAAACATACTCTTATGCCTAATACATAATAACTTGACCAAGATCACCAGGAAATGCCAAACACTGGACCTCTCATACAGTGATTAGTGCAATCCAGGTTAGGATGTGATGACCAATGCAGCACTCCCCTCATACACTAAATAGACACCTCAAAATTAGGTGAGAACATAATGAGCCAAGTGGATCTCCCTCTTACACTAAAGCATGAAAAGATATGAAGTTGTAACAGCATCCAGTCCCAAACAGAGAGACTACATGTAATCCAGAGGAGGATATTGATATTAAACTGAGTATGTGAGAGCCTGCAACTCCCTCAGGTGCCTAGAGGTGGGGCACCATCCAGGGGAGATTAGCAAGCCAAGATAACCTCCCTCATACATGGCAAGATATGGGCTTCCTCGGCCCAGGAAAATTCCTGATATATGCTTGGTATTCTTGGAAGTAAATGTGCTCCAAATTTGGTTGGATGGGGTTGAGGACAGTAGATGGAGAGTGCACTCCCTTAATAAGGTACAATATTCAGCGGCCAAGCTATCTCCTGCAGGATTGACAGAGTGGAGCAATAAACAAAAATGCAGTCCCTTGAATATGGGTGAACATGCCAGCATGGAGACTCCTTTTATCAAAGATAATTGAATTGCAGGATGGTATGGTCAGTGACTTATATGCAGAGTCGAATAGTGATTGGAGGAAATGACGTCCCTTTAATATATAGGAATGAACATGGCAGTCCCTCTGAGCATTCAATATGTGCAGCAACTCCTCCATCTAAAGTAGGATGGCCACAAGACATTCCCTTTTAAATGCATGAAGATAAGCAAGGCAATCTCTTAAATATGGATGAGCATACCAGCGTGGAGACTACTTTAACAGAAGTAATTTAAATTGTAACATGGTGTGCGTAGTCACTTGTCATATGCAGAGTCAGGCATTATTTAGAGGAGACACAGTTCCTTTAATACACAGAAGTGCACATGGCAGTCCCTCTGAGCATTCAAAAATGTGCAACAACTCCTCAATCAAACGTGGAATGGCCACCACACACTCCAAATCAAATGCATAAAGGTAGGCAAGGCAGTCCCTTTGAACATTAAGCATTCAAAATATCTTCTGAGTTAGGCGGAGCTGAATGGATGAAGTATAAGCAAACACTGCAGTATAGGCAGTCCTTCCAGGTGTATATCAGTAAGTCAGCAAAGGATAAAGAAGTTGAAGCCACTATACGGAGCAGCCAAGATAAGCAATGGTACTTATCGTAAGATGGAAGTCCATGAGGGGTTTACTGGGGGACCTGAGAGTGTGGTATTGCCCATTCCTGACCGGTTTTGCCGGTACAAGCAGCTGCCCCAAAGGTAGGCTTAAAAATTGCTTGACAGGCTGCTGCCAGAGCTGGGAGCTTAAAATGGCCGCCCTGTCTTAACTGTGCATGGGCGGGCGCGGCCACGTCATAACGCGGTGTGCGTATGATGTCACGCACATGCGCAGTACCTGGAAGCCTCTAGGGACATACAGGGAGGTGATGTAAATGGTGCAAGGTATTCAGTGCACCATCTAGTGGATATAGAACATAGTGATGTAGCTCAACCAGAAAATATATGTTTCTTAAGCAGCATAGAGGAATACAGGGAAGGCCATCCCATAAACATCAAACCAGATAGCCCCCAACTGCTTTCAACCCCCCTACTCTTCCACAGGGAAGTAGCCCAAGTGAAGGAGGAGCATAAATGCTCAAAAAAGCACCCAGCTCGGAAAGGAACAGACATGGCAACATACCATAAAAATCTTGATTGTAATGAATTAAAACTGTGAACATGCATCAATGACCACCAAACCCTGTATTATGTAAAAAAAAAATGTGGATGAATAACAGAATCCGAAAACCCAAATGTAAATATAAATATAGAGAAAAAAAAAAGAGAGAGAGGGAGAGATCAGAGCCGGAGGAGGGGGCAAAGCTCAGGCTTTCGTTCAAACCCGGACGTTTTGTAGCCTCGAGTTCCCATATCCACCTCGTTTCATGTTGGAGTACCACTTTGTCAAAATCCCCTCCTCTAGTATCATGGGGGATGACCTCCAATACTCAACAGTGCAGGCACTGAGAGTCACTATTGTGTTCAAGACAAACATGTTTTGCCAATGGAAATTTGAGGTGGTAGGTGGAAATCTCCTGGAGGTGGCCTTGGAATCTCTTACGGATAGTACGTATGGTTTTACCAACATAGAAGGATCCACAGGCTCAGAGATTGATATATACAACTCCGAAAGGTGCCACAATTGGCTCTCTGTCTGCACCTGAGGACCCTCCCAGTTGGCAACGTTAAACTGTCACCCTCAATCATAGAGGGACAGACATTACAGCATCCACACCTATACATAACGGATGACGGGCATAGTTTAGGGGGAGACCAATTGATATCGTTGTGAACCAAAAGGTCTGCTAAGGATTTGGCCTTTCTATAAATTAGGTATGGACAGGTAATGTATTTCTCAACCGAGGAGTCCTCCTTAAGGATGTGCCAGTGTTTAGCACAAATTTCCCTAATACTTGCTGATAATTCTGTGTATTGTATATTGAGTTTGATTGTTTCCTGTTCACCCATGGGTTTCCCCCCTGGGTCCAAAAATAAGTTTCTCACAGTCAGACTCCCTTGCTCTATGATATGCCTTTGCCAGCCATTTTTTATTGTACCCTTGTTTAGTGAACCATTCACATAGGTTCTAAGCATCCTCCTCAAAATCCAGAGGATCTGAACAGTTCCTCTGAGCCCTTAAATATTGTCCAACTGGAATACCCTGGATCAAGGAGCAGGAATCGAAACTGCTTGCATCCAAAAAATTATTTGTCGCTGTGGGTTTCCTAAATAGCTTGGTCTTAATACCTCCATTTCCAATGAGTACAATTTCCAGATCCAAAAAACTTCACTTTTTGCATTCACTGGTGAATTTAAGATTGTATGGTTTCCCGAATTTAAGATTGTATGGGTTCCCGAATTTGACAGGTACCTGTTCCCACTTCCACTGCGATTGATTATGCAATTGGAAGTGGAAGTTGTCTTCCCCTCCCCATAGTGACAGGTCCCAGAAGCCTACAAGACCATTCACAAAGGATGAGAGTCCATACATGGCAGAGTCCATAGTGGCAGATCTCCAGAACTGGTGTCTTCAGGGCAGACTGCAGGTCCCAGCAATCCCCCTACATGGTTGATGTGACAGCAGGCAGGCTTGCTGTCCGAGGTGGAACTACTCCCACTTCACTCTTCTCTTTAAGCAGCTGGAGATTACATGCTGTGGCTTGTCTGTGTCTTTCCTTCCCATGCACACTGTCTCTGGGCACAGCCCTCCCCCCTTTTACTATCAGCACAGGGAGAAAGGCAGAGCTCAGCAAAAAGTATGAGAAACAGGTTAACTGTTTCCCTCCTGGCTGGGACAGCAGCTGTCTCACTAATCAGCATTTTCACCTTTTTACAGGCAGAGACTGGTAGCATGTCTGCGCATGTGCGGCGAATTTGTGCGTATGCGCACAATGAAGCAGGTCTCTACAAAGTCCCAGACACCCAAAACCAGCAGCATGTGTGCACAAGGTCTGTCTGACTGAGAACACAAGAGTATCTGTAGTATCTGAAGTCCACAGTGCTCCTGGTTATAAAGAGGTGTGGCAGGGTCCTTAAAGAGGACCAAACTATGTAGGTTGTTGCCAAAAAAGGGCAAGCATGGGACAAAGACATTTTCTGTGTTCTACCTGCAGCTGATCATGTTTGCACAATATCTTGCTCTGCACTCTGTGTAGAGGCTGCCATCTTTGAAGAGGCAGAGCTTTGCTTCCTTATAAGAGCTGCCTCCCTGATGAGGAACTATTCAAGAAGCAATAAGGGAGGCAGCGAAGGCTCAAATCCATAGAATGAATGGAGCAAAAGAAGGAAGATTCTTGTACTGCAGGTCCTCAGGTACAGATTCCCCTTCAGCAAGGAGAATAGTGAACAGTAGTGACATCACCAATTCTCCTGAGGCTGACACTCAGAAGCAGCAGGGTCTTAGATCAGTGCCGGGACAAGGTCATCTAGCATCCAGGGCGATGATGCCAAACTGTGCCCCTTCCTCCAAGATGTATGAATATTATGTGTCAGAAAATCCCCTCCACCCCCAAAATCAAGCACTAATCTGCACGCAGGAGTGTGGAGCTAGAGGGGGGAGACAGCACAGCCTGGATCTCCACCCGACACTCTCCTCCAAAGATTTGGCTTGTCGCTACCCGTGCTAAGCTGACAGGAGTAGTGAAGCTGCTCACTACTCCTTTCAGCTTGTAGCATCAGGAACATGGTTAGCAACTTGGTGCCCCCCCACCTCACATGATACCAGCGCCCAGGGCAGCCATCCCTTCTGCCCACCCCTTGTCCCGGCCCTGTCTTAGATGATCCCACGCTGCAGACATTCAGCTATGAGGCTCAAGACACAGGACGGTCACTGCTATTTTTTACGAGAAAGTCAAGACAAACGACTACAGGCTACAACTTAGGTACAAATAAATAATACATTTCTTGATGTTCTCTATAAGAAAAGCAATTCTTCACTTTTTTAAATTCAGTTCTACTTTAAAAGATGTAAAGTATATAACCCTGTGTTCTTATCATAGTATAGAAACAGAGGCTCTGTTCTCTGGCCGGTGGAGGGGTGAACCCAATAATGAGAAAGGGTCGCTGATGCTCAGATGTAAAGGTCATATCTGAGAGGCAACGAGAGAAGATGTATGTAAACCTCAAGAGAAGAAGAGATCTGAGGCCAGGGACCCAACAAGAGAAACTTGTCAGTTATGGAAGGATGAATACATATTGGTGTCTGTAATTGTGTCTCCCTGGGAGAGAACCGTGCTGTTGCATAGATGATTGTGAAATTCAAAACTGCTTTAAATGAGAATTTCCAAACATCTCCTGCTGTGTCTGGTGGAGGCCGTCATTTGTTGACTTGGGACACTGCTCTACCTTTTACCCCCCCAAAAAAGACAGTGGGTCCCGGCTTATATGGTCACCAGAAACCATGTGATCTATGTTACCTAAAGCTCAAGGCAGGGATTCTTCTCTTCTGGCAACAAAGATGCAAGTTTTTATACAAAATATAAAATGAATTTGGTAATGTTGCTATATGTTCTACTACATATAAAGTGTGATATTTTATGAGAGATCCACTCTAAACATTTATTGGGCCTTGACCTTTTTTGCTCAGAGAAATATGAAATATTAGCAATCCACTTTGCAGCCAGCAGATGGAACTATAGGCACCTTTTCAGATGTTTTTTCCTTCGGCTCTGCTGCAGTAAAAAGACTTGGTTTAAAAGCAAAACTTCAACTTACTGTATAAAGCTAAACATAATTTATGACCCCAAACTATTATGTTTTCCCTTTAACTCTCTCTTACCTGAACACATAAAATCTATCTAAAACAGTATTGATTATATTTCTCAATGAAGGAGACCTCAAGTGTGAACCAAAGGTGGTTGTAATGCTACAGAAATCTGTCAGACTATGGGCTTGCAACAAGGGATGTCAGAAACTATGGACTTACAACAAGAAATGGTCAGATACTATGAACTTATTATAAACGACAGTCAGAGATTATGGCATGCTAAAAGAGATGTTCAGAGACTATGGGCTTGCAACAAGGGATGTCAGAGACTATGGACTTGCAACAAGGGATGTCAGAGACTATGGACTTGCAATAAGGGATGGGAAGAGACTACTGACTTACTATAAAAAAAAGGTCAGAGACTATGGCATGGTAAAAGAGATGGTCAGAGGCTATGGGGCTTGTAACAAGGGATGGTCAGAGACTATGGGCTTGCAACAAGGAATGGTCAGATACTATGAATTTACTGTAAACGATAGTCAGAGATTATAGCATGCTAAAAGAAATGGTCAGAGACTATGAGCTTGCAACAAGGGATAGTCAGAGACTACTGACTTACTATAAAAAAATGGTCAGAGACTATGGCATGGTAAAAGAGATGGTCAGAAGCTATGGGGTTTGCAACAAGGGATGGTCAGAGACTATGGGCTTACTATAAAAGATGGTTAGAGACTATGGGCTTGCAACAAGGAATGGTCAGATACTATGAACTTACTTTAAATGATAGTCAGAGATTATAGCATGCTAAAAGAAATGGTCAGAGACTATGAGCTTGCAATAAGGGATGGTCAGAGACTACTGACTTACTATAACAAAAATGGTCAGAGACTATGGCATGGTAAAAGAGATGGTCAGAGGCTATGGGGTTTGCAACAAGGGATGGTCAGAGACTATGGGCTTACTATAAAAGATGGTTAGAGACTATGGACTTACTATAAAAGATGGTTAGAGACTATGGGCTTACTATAAAAGATGGTTAGAGACTATGAGCTTGCTACAAGAGAGGCTCCAGAGACTATGGTATGCTACAAGAGATGGTCAAACACTATCAGCTTGCTACAATAGATGGTCAGAGACTATGGCATACTAGAAGAGATGGTCAGAGACTATGGGTTTGTTTCAAATAAAGGCCAGAGTCTATGGACTTACTACAAGAGATGGTCAGAGATCATGGCATGCTACAAGAGTGATGGTCAGAGACTATGGATTTGCTACAGGAGGTTAATAGATTTTCACCAACCATGCAAAACCCCTTATGAATTTCTTGAAACCAAGTTTTTCATTTATGTGACCAGCATATGTTCAAAAGAAGTTACTTCCAGGAAAAGTGGGAGGGGCTGAGTAACACTGCTGAACAAACTAAATTTCCCATTAGTGTCTCATCATACCAATCAGTAGGAGCGGCGAAACGCCATTTAACAAACTAGAGACCTTGGCAATCAGAGGTGACAACATTGTTAGCCATGGCTGTTGTATTTGTGGTCACAGTGGCTGCAAGGATGATAATGCAAAAGTGAAGTTTCAAGGACATGTTAAACCCTAATGTAGGAAGGGAGGGGAAACTTAGCGGTGCTGCTGGTAACGACACACACACACACACACACACACACACACACACTTACTTACAGTTGGCTTTATGTGGAAAGTAGTCACATCCTAACTAGTAAAGCCTGTCCCATGTAGCAGAGAAGGACCCTTGCTCTGTGTGTGGAAGCAGTGATGTCTCTGGAGAAGTAACACAAGCAGTGAGGAGCTAATATACATACATATATATATACACACACACACTATATTGCCAAAAGTATTGGTCGGTCTGCCTTTACACGCACATGAACTTTAATGGCCTCCCAGTCTTAGTCCGTAGGGTTCAATATTGAGTTGGCCCCGCCCTTTGCAGCTATAACAGCTTCAACTCTTCTGGGAAGGCCGTCCACAAGGTTTAGGAGGGTGTCTATGGGAAGGCTGGACCATTCTTCCAGAAGCACATTTGTGAGGTCAGGCACTGATGTTGGGGGAGGAGGCCTGGCTCACAGTCTCCGCTCTAATTCATCCCAAAGGTGTTCTATGGGGTTGAAGTCAGGACTCTGTGCAGGCCAGTCAAGTTCCTCCACCCCAAACTGGCTCCTCCATGTCTTTATGGACCATGCTGTGTGCACTGGTGTGCAGTCATGTTGGAACAGTAAGGGGCCATCCCCAAACTGTTCCCACAAAGTTGGGAGCATGAAATTGTCCAAAATGTCTTGGTATGCTGGCGCCTTAAGAGTTCCCTTCACTGGAACTAGGGGGCCAAACCCATCCCCTGAAAAACTACCCCACACCATAATCCCCCTCCACCAAAGCGGCGGCATGCTTTACACCACTTGGTGATGTAAGGCTTGGATGCAGCTACTCGGCCATGGAAACCCATTCCATGAAGCTCTCTACGCACTGTTGTTGTGCTAATCTGAAGGCCACACAAAGTTTGGAGGTCTTTAGCTATTGACTCTGCAGACAATTGGCGACTGTCATTTTACGTGGCCTATCACTTAGTGGCTGAGTTGCTGTTGTTCCCAGTTGCTTCCACTTTGTTATAATATCACTTAGAGTTGACCGTGGAATATTTAAGTAGAAAGGAAACTTCATGGATGGACTTATTGCACAGGTACCACGCTTGAGTTCACTGAGCTCCTGAGAGCGATCCATTCTTTCACCAATGTTTGTAGAAGCAGTCTGCATGCCTAGGTATGTGATTTTATACACCTGTGGCCATGGAGGGGATTGGAACACCTGAATCACATGATTTGGAGGGCTGGCTCAATACTTTTGGCAATATAGTTTATTTATACTGTATATATATATATATATATATATATATATATATATATATATACACACACACACACATTCTTTGTTTTAAACATTTAATACACAACAAATGTATTGTGTATTATGACAGTATCTAAAGAAACAGCAAAGCAAGGCAGCTCCCTCTGTCTAACTGAAACCTTCTCCTAACCTATCTACTAACAGACAAGTTACAGCTGTGAAATTCTGTAAACAGCCTTTTTCAGGACAGCGGAAAGCTGAAATGGCCAAATTTGTGAAACAGAGACTAGTACTCCATCTGCTGGCTAAAAAGAAAAATGCAGCAAATTATCATGCAATATTTTATACCTATTAAAGAAGGAAACATGTATTTTTTATTTTCCTAGTCCTAACCATAAGAAAATATGTAGTAAACCTTTATACATCTCGTCTAAGCAAAACATCAAAGGGTGGGAGAGGTAATTAAATGTAATTAAGAAAATAAAGCATGCAACGAGAATGTATCATTGCTAGAGCATATTAGTGAACGGCCTCTTAGCACTCCCCAGGCAGCGGGCAGGCTGGTGCAGGGAACAGAGCTCCGGTCTTTGAAGCTGATGCTTTTATTGAAACCACAGGAATTATTTTATAGAGGCTGCTGTTAACTTCCTGCAGAGAAGCAAGGTCAGTTAACCCTTTGGTTGCCGAGACACAAGCGACAGCAAACTGTCCAAATCCATTACTGGCAGTACTGTCAGATTCACTGTCTCTGCCATCTCCAAGATAAAGGGTAGTTACGTCTCCTGTATTATATATATATATATATTTTTTTTATTTTTTTTTTACTTTTATTTGTTGTTTCATCCCTTCCCCCCCTCCCCCTACCTATATACCACCCATATTTTATTTTTATCTGCTAAGAACTAGCACATCACATTGGCTCCATTTTGAGAGGGAAAATTAAGTGTATTTTCAACAGGAACCCCGTTGTTAGTGGGGTTTTTTTTTGTGCTTGTTCTGCATTTTGACTTTTATAGTTCTTTGTGCTTGCTGTACCATATTTTGATTCCTGCACTTGTAAAATCTGCCCCTAGTGCTCATTTCTATATAAGCATTCCTGCTTAAAGTGTATGTCCTGCCAAAACTTAATTTTAGTTTGGGATTGTGTGGGAAAAAGTTACAATACCTGTTGGGCTTTGACTGCTACACCTTTTAAAGTGTATGTAAGCCCTAACAATGAACTTCTCTTATTTGCTCCTTTTTGGTCTGTCTTCAGCTGGGCGAAGAATATTATTTCCTTTTTTTTTTAATTCAGTTAAATAAGAAATTTGAATTGAATGAAAGTGTTACTAAGCCTCGCATTATCCATTCACTATATCTGGTCTCCCCGGACCCTGCACTCACTATACCTGGTCTCCCCAGAGCCTGCATTCACTATATCTGGTCTCCCTGGACCCTGCATTCACTATATCTGGTCTCCCCGGACCCTGCATTCACTATATCTGGTCTCCCTGGATCCTGCATTCACTATATCCGCTCTCCCCGGACCCTGCATTCACTATATCTGGTCTCCCCGGACCCTGCATTCACTATATCTGCTCTCCCCGGACCCTGCATTCACTATATCTGCTCTCCCCGGACCCTGCATTCACTATATCCGGTCTCCCCGGACCCTGCATTCACTATATCCGGTCTCCCCGGACCCTGCATTCACTATATCCGGTCTCCCCGGACCCTACATTCACTATATCCGGTCTGCCCGGACCCTGCATTCACTATATCCGGTCTCCCCGGACCCTGCATTCACTATATCCGGTCTGCCCGGACCCTGCATTCACTATATCCGGTCTCCCCGGACCCTGCATTCACTATATCTGCTCTCCCCGGACCCTGCATTCACTATATCTGGTCTCCCCAGACCCTGCATTCACTATATCTGGTCTGCCCGGACCCTGCATTCACTATATCTGGTCTCCCCAGACCCTGCATTCACTATATCTGGTCTCCCACAGTACAAACAACATGGAAATGCAATTATTTTAGTAAATCTAAACAGCTAAATACCTTTTCTCATCAACAGAGCAGTCTTGTGACTTCTATCAGTGTCCAGCTGAGCACTGGTTAGAGCTTGTAGGAGGAGTTTTCATTTTCCTATAGGAGGATGCAGAACTCCTGAACTGTGTCTGGACAGTGCTGATTGGCCCGGTGCTGATGCACCCTCCCAAGAAAAAAAAAAACCTCTCTAGCAATACACACCAAACCGAGCATGTGCAGAGTGTCTCCATACAATATGTCTTACCAGGAGATAAGAGGGGGACACTGGAAGAAGGGGAGGATCAGAGAAGTCAGGATCAAACAGCGTTTTTACACAATGCAGAGGATTAACCCTTTAGGTTCCACAGTGAGTATAACAAACATGCTTTACTGCATCTACAGACTGATTGTACTGTTGTGGGTTTAGCAACACTTTAAGGGCCGGTTCACAGTATAGAAACACAGTCTGGATGCGTTCCGGAATGCGTTTACGCATGCACATTTTTAATGCTTCCTTGATGCATTCCAGTACGTTTTTGACGCATTCCAGTTCTTTTTTTCCCCTCTCTCTTTTCCTTCAATTTAAATAGGGACATGTGCACTCCAGTGTGTTTTTGGTGCATTTTGGTACGTTCCAGTGCATTTTTAATGTGTTTTACCATGTTCCAGTACAGTTCTGTACAGAAAAAATTCAGCCTGTTCTTGTTTTTTTGCATCCGGAACGCACTGGAACTGCAAGCACTGATGTGAACTATGACACTGACCACCATATCGCCTACTTTCTGTGCATTTTGGATGCAGAAAAAAGCAACTGAAACGCATGTCGTGTGAACTGGCCCTAATAAAGTGGAAGCTTTCTATAAAGTCATTTCCATGTGGGCAGCACAGTGGCTAAAGGGTTAGCACTTCCACCTAACAGTACTAGAGTTGTTGGTTCAAATCTCAACCACAGCATGACCTACCTGGAGTTTGCATGTTCTCCCTGTGCCTGCGTGGGTTTCCTCCGGATACTCTGGTTTCCTCCTACACTCCAAAGACATGCTGGTAGGTGAATTGGCTCCTGTATAAATTGTCCCTAGTATGTGTATGTATGAATGTGAGTTAGGGACCTTAGATTGTACGCCCCTTGAGGGTTAGGGACTGATGTGAATGTACAATATATATGTAAAGTGCTGTGTCATTGACAGCACTATATAAGTACCTGAACAGGGGCGGACTGACCATTTGGAAACTCAGGCACTGCCCGAGGGCCCGGGGTCAGTAGGGGTCCCCATGAGATGCCCCTGGTACCTTTTTCATAGGCTTTTTTGAGTTTGGGCAAGAACACAGGGGCCCCATGATCCCCTATTGCCCGGGGGCCCCATGAGTTGTCAGTCCGCCCCTGTACCTGAAATAAATAAAACGTTGCGTTGAACCAGCTGGCCCCTCCCCATCATTTTCCTACCGCTCCACCAAGCACCCGATTGGTCGCTCACTGTAAACACGGTAAGGTCAGTTCTTCCAACTGCCATTTTTTCACGTGCAATGAACGCGTCCGCCGTGCGACACTTTGCGATCCCGCTTTTTCAGCGAGGAAATTGCCGTGAACCGCCAGCAGATGGTTTAAGGGCGCAGCTGGGAGATGCACATCAGGAAATATTAAATGGAGAAAGGAAATATTCAAGCTGTGTCATTAGTGACGTTTGGCAGGAGGAGAGGAAGTGGGAAGCAGTGAGAGTGGCCGGGGTGTTTATAGGAAAAGGTGCGTCCTGACAGATATTTTTAAATTTTTCTGGATGGGAAAAAAAATCTTTTCCAAGAATTTTAATTCTGCGTGTTGACTTTCTTTTTTCTTCCATTGAAAATTAAACCCGTGTTTTTATGGTTTTTAATTTCATTCAATTCTTTTTTTTTTAACCTCTTCACGCCGGCCGCACACCCAGCATCTGGGCCTAGACCTCCCAGCATCTGGGCCTAGACGCCGTGCGGCCGCACATTTGCGTGCAATTAAAAAAGGACATATGTGCCGAGAGCGCGCGCCCTGCGCACTCCCAGCACACGTGTCCGGTACTCACGGAAAGGTCCCGATCAGGGGCGGACTGACAACTCATGGGGCCCCCGGGCAATAGGGGATCATGGGGCCCCTGTGTCCTTGCCCAAACTCAAAAAAGCCTATGAAAAAGGTACCAGGGGCATCTCATGGGGCCCCCTACTGACCCTGGGCCCTCGGGCAGTGCCCGAGTTTCCAAATGGTCAGTCTGCCCGTAGTCCCGATCTCCTCTTTCGATCGGGACCTTTCCCGATCATGTGACGGCGCGTCACATGACCCTAAACCCCGCCCTGCCTCCCGGCTTCTGGAACCCTTAAAGGGCCGGGAGGCGCCGGCGTGAAGGGATTAAGTTCTGAAGGGCATTCAGTGGTCTTCAACATGGTTTTCTAAACGTTTCCAGTTGTACACCTAAAGCGCATTTAGGCCAGTTCACACTACAAAACTGCATTCCAAATATGTTTTTGCTCACAATTCACACCACACGCCGTTCTGGCGCAGTTTTGATGCAGTTTGTTATGTTCCAGTACGGTTCTGTGCAGAAAAAATGCAGCAAGTTCTACTTTTTTTTCTGCACCGGAAACTGACTGCGCTGGTGTGAACTAGGGGTATTGAAATATATGGAAAACACTGAGCATGCATTTTTGATGCAGAAAAAAAGTACACCTAACTGCATCTAGTGTGAACTATATTGTAAAGTGCTGAGCAAACTATTGGCGCTATATAAATCCTGTATTATAATAACTATTTATTATGATTTCAGGTCCTTATATAGCGCCATCAATTTACACAGCACTTTACATATATATTGTACATTCACATCAGTCCCTAACCCTCAAGGGGTGTACAATCTAAGGTCCCTAACTCACATTCATACATACACATACTAGGGACAATTTAGACAGGAGCCAATTCACCTCCCAGCATGTCTTTGGAGTGTTAAAGGAAATCAGAGTTCCCAGAGGAAACCCACGCAGGCACAGGGAGAACATGCAAACTCCAGGCAGGTGGTGCTGTGGTTGGGATTTGAACCAACGACCCGAGTACTGCCAGGGGGGAGTGCTAACCATTTAGTCACTGTGCTGCCTGTGTGTTCAGTCACAACTAGCCCTTAGACTAGGTTCACACCTATGCAGTTTGCGTTTGATCCATTTCTGCAATGTGTTTTGCATCTTTGCACATGCTTTTTTTGCTGTGTTTGTGATGCATTTTGTGTTTTTATTTTTTCCTTGTTGCTAGGCAGATTAAAATGCATTGAAAACACAACAAAAACACACTACACGCTTTTCTGCAGCGTCTCCATTGAAGTCTTTAAAACCAACAACGCAACATTTTGCGTTTAAAAAAGTCTCTTTCCAAAAAACGCACCGGGTGAAAACGCTGAGATGTGAACCTGTCCCATAGGAAATCATGTTAAATGGACTGCTGTGCGTTTCTGCAAAATGCAAAAAGCTGCGGAAAACACTTTATGTGTGAACCTAGACTGAGAACAGATTTATTGCTAAGTAGCTAAAGTGTTACTAAACCCTCAACAGTACAATCAGTCTGTACATGCAGTAAAGCATGCTTGTTATACTCACTGTGGAACCTAAGGGGTTTGTATTGTGTAAAAACGCTGTTTGATCCTGTCTTCTCTGATCCTCTCCTTTTTCTACTGTCCCCAATCCATCTGCTGATAGAACAGCTGTAAGCTGCACATACTCAGTTTGGTGTGTATTGCTGGAGAGTTTTTTCTTTCTTTTTCTTGGGAGAGTGCATGTGATCAACACAGGGCCAATCAGCACTGTCCAGACAGAGGTCAGGGGTTATGCATCCTACTAGAGCAGAAAGAAAACTTCAGGAGATTAGGGGGTGGGGTGGCGGGCGGCATATAGAGGAACTGAGAAATGTACAATCCAGTTCCTCTATGTGCCGCCCGCTCGCCCCTCCTATCCGGGCGGCCCGACCCAGTCCAGGCCTGCTGCCCACATTTGATTCACCCAGGCATCACCCCCGAGCTGGCCTGGGCTTTGTACAGGAGGACTGGTGGCACCCCCTTATCCACGGCCCTACCTGTTGCAAAATGCCTTGTCTCCCTATCTGCCCTGTTCACAGCGTTGCGTTGGGAGGCAATCCACTGTCTTGCACCTCGTGGTCGGCAATTGAACTTTATGAGACATCTCAATAAAAATAGTTTTTAAAAAAAGGGACCAATGTGATGCGCCGAGATTGGTGCATCATCACTGCGCTGTTCTTTTAAAGAAAAAACAATATTTTTTACTTTCTGTTGTAAAACATATTAAAAGATATATTTAGAAATCACATTTATTCATATATTTTTGGCAAAAACAAATCCCAATGAGTGTATATTGATTGGTTTGTGTGAAAATTACAGCACCTACAATCTATGGTATATACAGTATATTATTGGAATTTTTTTTTTAAACTACTAATGGCGTTGATCAGTGACTTATACTGGGACTGCAATAGTGTGATGGGCAATCTGACACTAACTGACACTGGGGGGAGGGACTAACTGCCACTGACATCACCAGTGACATTCAGCCTGGGTTCACACTGATGCAGTCCGGAATTTGCAGCGTTTTCTGTGTGAATTCTGCACCACATCAGAATCGCACCCGTTCATGTGAACTGCTGCGGGTGTGTATGTTAAGTTAACAATACCCCGAAATTGGTCCGAAAAACACGGTGCGATGTGCAGAATCGGATCGCATAGGTGTGTATACCCATGTGATCCGATTCTAGTGCGGACCCAAAAAAGGGTCCTGCACATTTGTGGTGCGGTGTGATTTGAGCCATACAAAATGTACGGCTCCGATCGCACTGCACACAAATCGCATGCGATTTGCACAGGAATGCGGTGCGGTTCCTGTGCAAATCAGTGATATGTCGCACTGCATGTACAGTCAGGCCCATAAATATTGGGACATCGACACAATTCTTACATTTTTGGCTCTATACACCACCACAATGGATTTGAAATGAAACGAACAAGATGTGCTTTAACTGCAGACTGTCAGCTTTAATTTGAGAGTATTTACATCCAAATCAGGTGCCCAGGCGCCCCTAAGTGGCAGTGAGCCCAGGCGCCCCTAAGTGGCAGTGAGCCCAGGCGCCCCTAAGTGGCAGTGAGCCCAGGCGCCCCTAAGTGGCAGTGCGCCCAGGCGCCCCTAAGTGGCAGTGAGCCCAGGCGCCCCTAAGTGGCAGTGAGCCCAGGCGCCCCTAAGTGGCAGTGAGCCCAGGCGCCCCTAAATGGCAGTGCGCCCAGGCGCCCCTAAGTGGCAGTGAGCCCTAGGCGGCCGCCTAGTTTTCCTAGTGGAAGCACCGACCCTGGTGCCAGGGGACACTATATTCACATATCGGAATGTGTTGATAAGGAGTAATAAAAGTTACTCGTTAGCAACCCATAGCAAGCTGTTAGTGTGCATTGCAATGCACCTTGAGATGGATTTCAACGTCCATCATAGCGCACATGGATACGCAGAATTTACGTACGCCGTGACATGTCAACATGAGATGCAGTTTTGCATTTCCACTCATTTCTGGCTAAATGGTTAGGATTGTTGGTTTGAATCCCAACCACGGAACCATCTGCCTGGAGTTTTCATGTTCTGCCTGTGTGGGTTTCCTCCGGGTACTCCGGTTTCCTCCGGGTACTCCAGTTTCCTCCCACACTCCACAGACATGCTGATAGGTTAATTGGCTCCTGTCTAAATTGTCCCTAGTATGTGTATGTATGAATGTGAGTTAGGGACCTTAGATTGTACACCTCTTGAGGGTTAGGGACTGATGTGAATGTACAATATATATGTAAAGCGCTGTGGAAATTGACGTAAAGTACCTGAAATAAATACATTTCAATGGAAAACGGATCAAGCAAAAATGCAAAGGTGTGACTCCATTAGCTGCCGCTTAGTGCTACTGCTGTGAAGAGGTTGTTCTCCAACATGTGACCCGGGACCTTCTGCTTCAGCGTGGCACGGCATAGACTTTATGTTCTCGTTTAGATACGTGGGGCACCCAACGCCAACATTACGCAGCGTTACTGTTTTTGGAATAAGGAGTTACCGGCAAACATCTGCGTTTGATTTATCCTGTTTGGAGTGAACCATTTCCTCTCTTCTTCATATTCTATATACAATGGAGATTTTTTTTAAAGGAATATTTGAATGATTTGGGGTCACTTTCGTTCATTTTTCTTTTTGAAGTTTATAAAATTTTTCATCTTTTTTTTGTGTGTATTTTTTAACTATTAATAGAAACTCCTGGTCATACAAATAGACATTTTATACCGGGTGGATCCATGATACACGGCGTTAGGTTTCATTTTAACCACCTCCCATCCACCATATAACATGACGGGCACAAGGTGGTTCTCTCATTCTGGGAGGACGTCATAAACGACATCCTCCCATTCTCACCACGCATGCGCGGCTCAGGGAGCGTGCAGCGATCCACGGAAAGAGCCAAAGATGTCGGCTCGGTCATGTGATCAGCTGTGTCCAATCACAGCTGATCACATGTAAACAGGGAAATGCCGGTTATCGGCAATTCTCTCCTCACGAGCCGTCGCGCTGACAGAGGAGAGGAGAGCCGGTAATCGGCATTCCTTGGAGGGGAGATGTACACTGATCATCAGGGCACTGATGATCAGTGTGCCCTGATGATCTGTGTAGCCCTAGCAGTGCCACATGTCAGTGTCCATCAGTGCCAGATCTCAGTGCTCATGAGTGCCATGTGCCAGTGCCACATCAATGCCACATATCAGTGCCTACCAGTGCACATCAATGCCAGATAGTGCCCATCTGAGCTGCCTTTCAGTGTCACCCATCAGTGCCACCTATCAATGCCAATCAGTGCCACCTATCAGTGCCAATCAGTGCCACCTATCAGTGCCAGTCAGTGCCACCTATCAGTGCCAGTCAGTGCTGCCTATCAGTGCCGCCTATCAGAGCGCATCAGTGCCGCCTATCAGAGCGCATCAGTGCCGCCTATCAGTGCCATATATCAGTGCTGCCTTTCAGTGCCCATCAGTGATGTCTGTCAATGCCCATCAGTGCCACCTACCAGTCCCTCCTCATCAGTGCCCATCAGTGCCGCCTATCAGTGTCCATAAGTGCAGCCTATCAGTGCCCATCACTGCAGCCTCATTAGCGCACATCAGTGAAGGAGAAAAATCACTTATTTACAAAATTTTATAACAAAAACTTAGAAAAAACATTTTTTTTCAAAATTTTCAGTGGTTTTTGGTTTGTTTAAGAAAAAATAAAAACCCTGAGGTGATTAAATACCACCAAAATAAAGCTCTATCTGTCACAAAAAAATGATAAAAATGTCATACGGGTACAGTGTTGCATGACTGCGCAAATTGTCATTAAAGTGCAACATCGCTGAAAGCTGGAAATTGGCCTGGGCAGGAAGGGGGTATAAGTACCCTGTAGGCTCGTGGTTAAAGAGACTGCACAGCACACAATGTTTCCTTTCAGACACTCTCTCTCTGATTGAAACCTTAGATGAGGCATCACTAAATGGCGGACCGCAGTCTGGATCCAGACTGAGACACTATCCCATTTGGACTCCTGGGACATGCCACTGAAGATCTGCTTCTTTCCCCCAGCCTCCATCGCTGTCTTTCTCACAGCAGAGCGGGAGGCAGGAGAGTTCTGGATGGAAGGCTGGAGGCACAGCAGCACTAGATGAAGGGTGGGAGCAGAAGCTGGCGGAGTTAACTTCACAAGTTAACCAGCAGGTGATTGGTTGATAGGATGAAGGGAGGTCCTAGCAACTAATCAACAGATTTTTAATATGAAACGTTAACTCCGGTAGCTCCCATCCCCAATCCAGTGCTGCTGTGCCTCCCGCCCTCCTTCCCGGAGAACTGTGTAAGATAGAAGAGCAAAGGGGGGCAGAGGAAATGGCTGTGGAGGGGAGGGGTATGTCAAGGGGGAAGAGGACATGAAAGTGGGAGGAGGTGATGTGAAGGGGGGCAGAGGACACGAATGTGGGGGGGAGTATGTGAAGGGGGTCAGAGGACATGGCTGTGGGGGAGGAGGTGATGTGAAGGGGGGCAGAGGACATGGCTGTGGGGGGGGGGGGTGATGTGAAGGGGGGCAGAGGACATGGCTGTGGTGGGGGGAGGTGATGTGAAGGGAGTCAGAGGACACGACTATGAGGGAGGGTATGTGAAGGGGGGCAGAGGACATGGCTGTGGGGGGAGGTGATGTGAAGGGGGCAGAGGACACGGCTGTGGGGGAGGTGATGTGAAGGGGGGCAGAGGACATGGCTGTGGGGGGAGGTGATGTGAAGGGGGGCAGAGAACATGGCTGTGGGGGGAGGTGATGTGAAGGGGGGCAGAGAACATGGCTGTGGGGGGGGGAGGTGATGTGAAGGGGGGCAGAGAACAAGACTATGAGAGGGGGAATGTGAAGGAGGGCAGAGTACATGGCTGTGGGAGGGGAGGTGATGTGAAGGGGGGGCAGAGGACACTACTATGAGGGGGGGTATGTGAAGGGGGGAAGAGGACATGGCTGTGGGAGGGGAGGTGATGTGAAGGGGGGGCAGAGAACACAACTATGAAGGGGTGTGTGAAGGGGGTAGAGGACACAACTATGAGGGAGGGTATGTGAAGGGGGGCAGAGGACATGGCTGTGGGGGGGGGGGGGGGGGTGATGTGAAGGGGGCAGAGGACACGATTATGAAAGGGGATTATGTGAAGGGGGACAGAGGACAGAACTCTGAGGGGGGGATTTGAAGGGGGGCTGAGAACAATACTGTGAAGGGGAAACTGTGATGTAAAGGGGGGGGATTGTGATATGCAGGGGGCTGTGAACACTGATGTAAGAACACTGTTGTGATGTAATTGGGGGGGGGGGGGGGGCGTGATGTGGATGCCTTACAATAAAAGATAAGGAGAAGTGGAAAAAAAACTTATGAAAAGGAGACCTACACTCCTCCTGCTGCAACACAAGGTAAAACAAGAGTGATTGTCAAAATACTCTAAAACCAATAGGTGGCGCTATTCTTTCCAATGTAAATGGGACTGTTTATCTTCTGTAAGGCTAAGTTCACACTTGTTTATCCTCTAAAAAGCGTTCTGCATTGGATTTTTTTTTTTTTTTTTTAGAGTGCAGGTTTTTTTTAGAGCTGCTGTCAGGCATTCAGAAGGCAATCCTACCAACTCCCGAATGCCTACTATATATTTATTTAGCTTTTTAATTTTTTTTGCCAAAGGGTCATTTTCAATGAGCAGCACAGTGGCTAAATGGTTAGCACTTCTGCCTGGCAGTACTCTGGTTGTTGGTTCAAATCCCAGCCACGGCACCTCCTGCCTAGAGTTTGCATGTTCTCCCTGTGCCTGCGTGGGTTTCCTCTGGGTACTCCGGTTTCCTCCCACACTCTAAAGACGTGCTGGTAGGTGAATTGCCTTGACATGTGAACAGCCCCCCCTGGCCGTATGGTAAGGCTTTAGGTGGGCGGTCAGGGGCAGCAAAACCGCCTGTTTTTACAGCCTCCTGGCTGCCTGTGAGAAATGGCACTGTGCCATGCAATGTAAATCCAATGCTAAAGGGTGTAACTATAATAAATGTGCCTAACTGTTCTCCAAACAAACTGCATGTAGATTTGTTTTGTGCAAATGGAGCAAATCGAATGTTCTGAGGCGATGTGGAAGAATATGGGAAATACCCATTTTGGCTACTAGATGGTGCAGAGGAGCACACTTCGATCCCATGATAGCGCCATCTTCTGACCATAATTTGGTATTTTCTGCATTCAAATTGCACAGAATTTAGCCTGAGAACATTTGCCCCATTTGCACCGAATGGTTGATAGATGAACAGCTATGCAGATTTTTTTTTTTTATAAATACATCCCTAGTGTTATTTTTCTTCTGGCTCAGACTTAAAAACCGACACGGGGTGCTGTGCAATGCAGCATATGGAGCTGTCTGGCTAACAGACTGTAACTCCAGGTGATGGCACAGTGTGGTGCAATGTACATCCAATGTTGTAAAATGTAAATCTGAGCTTGCAGTTTACATTTCTAATAGGTCCTGTGCTGTGTACATTCAATCCAGCACCTTGAGCGATCAATTGTCACTCTGGGCCAGGGGCGGACTGACAACTCATGGGGCCCCCGGGCAAATAAGGGATCATGGGGCCCCTGTGTCCTTGCCCAAACTCAAAAACCTATGAAAAAGGTACCAGGGGCATCTCATGGGGCCCCCTACTGACCCCGGGCCCTCAGGCAGTGCCCGAGTTTCCAAATGGTCAGTCCGCCCCTGCTCTGGGCCCATTCAAGCATCCCGTTGTGGTGCCTTAATGTACACGTGTTAATGTGCATTGCGGTAAGGCATTCTTTATGATTGGGCTGCAAAGGATGAAAAAAACATACAGGCCCCACTTTTTTTTTTGCACCAAAACACATGGTATAGGAATTGCGGTGCACTGGGGTGCATTGGACTCTACTGTACAATGCGTTGCTGTGCCACTGATAAAAAAAATGGTGCTGCAAGAACCAAGAGCAGGTACATAGCCATGCATTGCACTAACATTCTTTTTAATACACAATGCCACAACACAAGTCTGAATGGACCCCCAGACCTTAACCGCCTCCCGCCCGCATATAGTAATATGACAGACGCAAGGTGGTTCTCTCGTTCTGGGAGGACGTCATATGACGTCCTCCCATTCTAGCCGCCCTCGGACACAGCGGATCACGGATCAACGGAAAGAGCCAAAGATGTCGGCTCAGTCATGTGATCAGCTGTGTCCAATCACAGGGAAATGCCGGTTATCGGCATTTCTCTCCCCACGAACTGTCACGCTGACAGCTCGAGAGGAGAGGAGAGCCGGTAATCAGCATTCCTCGGAGGGGACATGTACACAGATCATCAGAGCACTGATGATCAGTGTAGCCCCAGCAGCGCCACCTGTCAGTGTCCATCAGTGCCAGCTCTCAGTGCTCATCCATGCCACCTGCCTGTGCCCATCAGTGCCATATCAGTGCCACATTTCAGTGCCCATCAGTGCTACATATCAGTGCCCATCTGAGCTGCCTTTCAGTGTCATCCATCAGTGCCGTATATCAGTGCCAGTCAGTGCCGCCAATCAGCGTGCATCACTGCCACCTATCAGTGCCCATCATTGCTGCCTATCAGTGCCAGTCAGTGCCGCCTATCAGTGCCACCTATCAGTACCAGTCAGTGCCATATATCAGTGCCATATATCAGTGCTGCCTTTCAGTGCCCATCAGCGATGCCTGTCAATGCCCATCAGTGCCACCTACCAGTGCCTCCTCATCAGTGCCCATCAGTGCCACCTATCAGTGTCCATCAGTGCAGCCTATCAGTGCCCATCACTGCAGCCTCATTAGTGCACATCAGTGAAGGAGAAAAATCACTTATTTACAAAATTTTATAACAAAAACTAAGAAAAAACTTTTTTTTTCAAAATTTTCAGTGGTTTTTGGTTTGTTTAAGAAAAAATAAAAAACCCAGAGGTGATTAAATACCACCAAAATAAAGCTCTATCTGTCACAAAAAAATTATAAAAATTTAATGTGGGTACAGTGTTGCGTGACTGCGCAATTGTCATTCAAAGTGCAACAGCGCTGAAAGCTGGAAATTGGCCTGGGCAGGAAGGGGGTATAAGTGCCCTGTAGGCTTGTGGTTAAAAGAGAAGCATTAACAAAGCTTTTTTGGCCATACTTCTCTTCTGGGTCATAGGAGTGCACTTAACTTTGCTCACCTGTGACCCAGATTGAGCCAACAATGGACTAAAGACTGCTGTCAGTTGATATCACATGAGTCTCTCCAGGCTCTGGAAAGGATCCTGACAATATTGTCAAGATGCACCCAGCTAATTGACAGCTGGCTCTGATTCTCAGCATGTAGCTGAGAGGTGAAGCCAAATGTGCCCATCTCTTCCCCAGCCCGCTGCACCAGTGAACAATTAAGGGGTAGAACGGAGAGCGGTGACTGACTGTCACTGCTCTCCATTTCAAACAGACTAAGAAATGAATGATCAGTGGTCATGTGATTTTCAGTGTTAAAGCCAATGTGGGACAGCTGCAGCATGGAGGTTTGGTTTTTCTTCACAGCCCCAAACCTCTCCTTTAACACCCAATAGAGAACATCGGGCATTACTATGTATTTCCTACTCTATAGCTCAAGATTCCAACTGGGAAATCAACAGAGGGCGCTGTGCTGTATAATGTAAACACAACTCATGGGGTTGTTTGGCTAAGGCTGGCCATACATTATACAATTATCTTGAGAATTTTGCTTTAGATTTACCAACAACCAAATAATAGGAGGTCAAACCTAAACAACACTTTCAATTGTATCCAATTAGGCAGGACCTTGCACTACATAGTTGAAGGTAAATCTATCGGAAATTGGGCAGAAAATTTTATAGTTTATGGCCAGTCTAAGTCAGTGATCTTCAAACTGTGGCCAGGGGGCCGGATGCGGCCCTTTACTTGCTTTTTTCCGGCCCTAGGGCCACTATTTCATCCACTGATACAAGCAATGGGGCATAATTCCCTCCACTGACACCAATTATGGGGCAAAATTCCTCCTAATGAAACCAGAAATGTGGCACCATTCCTCCCACTGACACCAAAGAAAGGTCCCCATGACATCAATGATGGGGCACAATTGCTCCCAAGGACTCCAATGATGGGGAGCCATTCCTCCCACTGACACCAAAGAAAGGTACCCATGACATCAATGATGGGGCACAATTGCTCCTAAGGACTCCAATGATGGGGAGCCATTCCTCCCACTGACACCAAAGAAGGGGCATGGTTTATTCCCATTGACGTCGGGACATTTTCTAATTTCAACGGCCACAGTCCAGCCCCAACCCCCCCCCCCCCCCTAAAGTCTGAAGGACAGTAAACTTTGTTTAGAAAGTTTGGAGACCCCTGTGCTAGGTGATCAGAGGATGATATAATGTAACAGAGAGTAAATCCAAGTTATGGAAGTGCCTGGCTTGTATGGCGGAATATATAGGGATGAGGTGGCAATCCTAGTGACGACATGAGGAGTCCACTGTGATGGAAATAATCCTGGTGTGGGACGTGATGTAAAATCAGATTGTAAAGACAATAGATGGTGCTGTGTTATGGGATGTACATCCAGCACGGGGAGCTGTTTAGTTCACGGCTCAGAAGGGTAATAACCCCTGCTAGTTTTCATTTATTTTATTTTTATATTTAATATATTTAATATTTCTTTATAGATGTATTTATTTATTATATAATATCTATTATATAATATACAGTGGGGCAAAAAAGTATTTAGTCAGCTACCAATTGTACAAGTTCTCCCACTTACAAAGATGAGAGAGGCCTGTAATTGGCATCATAGGTAGACCTCAACTATGAGAGACAAAATGAGAAATAAAATCCAGACAATCACATTGGCTGATTTGGAAAGAATTTATTTGCAAATTATGGTAGAAAATAAGTATTTGGTCACCTACAAACAAGCAAGATTTCTGGCTCTCACAGACCTGTACCTTCTTCTTTAAGAGGCTCCTCTGTCCTGCACTCATTACCTGTATCAATGGCACCTGTTTGAACTTGTTATCAGTATAAAAGACACCTGTCCACAACCTCAAACAGTCACACTCCAAACTCCACTATGGTGAAGACCAAAGAGCTGTCGAAGGACACCAGAAACAAAATTGCAGACCTGCACCAGGCTGGGAAGACTGAATCTGCAATAGGCAAGCAGCTTGGTGTGAACAAATCAACTGTGGGAGCAATAATTAGAAAATGGAAGACATACAAGACCACTGATAATCGCCCTCGATCTGGGGCTCCACGCAAGATCTCACCCCGTGAGGTCAAAATGATCACAAGAACGGTGAGCAAAAATCCCAGGACCACACGGGGGGGACCTAGTGAATGTCCTGCAGAGAGCTGGGACCAACGTAACAAAGGCTACCATCAGTAACACACTACGCCGCCAGGGACTCAGATCCTGCAGTGCCAGACGTGTCCCCCTGCTTATGCCAGTACATGTCCGGGCCCATCTGAAGTTTGCTAGGGAGCATTTGGATGATCCAGAAGAGGATTGGGAGAATGTCATATGGTCAGATGAAACCGAAATAGAACTGTTTGGTAGAAACACAACTCGTCGTGTTTGGAGGAGAGAGAATGCCGAGTTGCATCCAAAGAACACCATACCTACTGTGAAGCATGGGGGTGGCAACATCATGCTTTGGGGCAGTTTCTCCGCAAAGGGACCAGGACGACTGATCCATGTACAGGACAGAATGAATGGGGCCATGTATCCTGAGATTTTGAGTGCAAACCTCCTTCCATCAGCAAGGGCATTGAAGATGAAACGTGGCTGGGTCTTCCAACATGACAATGATCCCAAACATACCGCCCGGGCAACGAAGGAGTGGCTTCGTAAGAAGCATTTCAAGGTTCTGGAGTGGCCTAGCCAGTCTCCAGATCTCAACCCATAGAAAACCTTTGGAGGGAGTTGAAAGTCCGTGTTGCCCAGCGACAGCCCCAAAACATCACTGCTCTAGAGGAGATCTGCATGGAGGATGGGCCAACATACCAGCAACAGTGTGTGCCAACCTTGTGAGGACTTCCAGGAAACGTCTGACCTCTGTCATTGCCAACAAAGGATATATAACAAAGTATTGAGATGAACTTTTCATATTGACCAAATACTTATTTTCCACCATAATTTGCAAATAAATTATTTCCAAATCAGCCAATGTGATTGTCTGGATTTTTTTTCTCATTTTGTCTCTCATAGTTGAGGTCTACCTATGATGCCAATTACAGGCCTCTCTCATCTTTTTAAGTGGGAGAACTTGCACAATTGGTGGCTGACTAAATACTTTTTTGCCCCACTGTAATTCTTAAAATATACAGTGTAATATATATATAGTTGTGCTCAAAAGTTTGCATCCTCTGGCAGAAATTGTGAAATTTTGGCATTGATAATATGACTGGTCATGCCAAAAAATGCTCTTTTATTGACGAATGATGATCATATGAAGCCATTTATTATCACATAGCTGTTTGGCTCCTTTTTACATCATAATGATAACAGAAATCACCCAAATGGCCCGGATCAAAAGTTTCCCTCCCCTGGAATGTTTGGCCTTGGTACAGACACACAAGGTGACACACATGGGCTAAAATGCCAATTAGAGGTTAATGTCCCACATCTGTGGCTTCTTAAATTGCAATTAGTGTCAGTGTATAAATAGTCAATGAGTTTGTTAACGTGGAAGCACTGACTAGGCTAGATACTGAGCCATGGGGATCAGAAAAGAACTGTCAAAAGTCCTGCGTAACAAGGTAATGGAACTTTATAAAGATGGAAAAGGGCATAAAAAGATGTCCAAAGCCTTGAATATGCCAATAAGTACTGTTAAATCACCTATTACTGTTAAATCAGTCAGAATTTCAATATCAGTGCCAAAATTTCACAATTTCTGCCGGGGTATGCAAACTTTTGAGCACAACTGTATGTATATATATATATATATATATATATATATATATATATATATAGTAAGCTCTGAGGAGCAGGGCCCTCCTATCCCTCTTGTATTGAACTGTATTGTTGCTGTATTGTCTCCCGTTATATTGTAAAGCGCTGAGCAAACTGTTGGCGCCATATAAATCCTGTATAATAATAATAATAATATATATATATATATATATATATATATATATATTTACTATTCCTTCTGTATTGAGCTGTATTGTAATTGTACTGTCCCTGTTTATATAGTAAAGCACCATGCTAACTGTTGGCGCTATATAAAGTCTGTATTATTATAATAATAATAATAATAATAAATAATAAAAATATATATATATACATACACACAGTTGTGTTCAAAATAATAGCAGTGTTTTGAAAAAAGTGAATAAAGCTCAAAATCCTTCTAATAGCTTTTATTTCCATCCACACAAATGCATTGGGAACACGACACATTCTATTCCAAATCAAAACATGAAGAAAAATATATCAAATTTGTGTTGTTCCTCTAAAAAAATTGAAGAAAAGTGAATATTAGACTGTTCAAAAAAAAAAAAACAGTGTTTGTATTCTTCTTTACAAACTCAAACATTCACTATATAAACTGAAAAATGTTTGAAGATTTTGCTTTCCTTTGAATCACTTAATGAATATTTGGTTGTAGTCGCACTGTTTCTGAGAACTGCTGTACATCTGTGTTGCATGGAGTCACCCAACTTCTGGCCCCTGTGATCAGGTATTCCAGCCCAGGATGATTGGACTACATTCCACAGTTCTTCTCTATTTCTTGGTTTTGCCTCAGAAACTGCATTTTTGATGTCTCCCCACAAGTTTTCTATTGGATTAAGATCCGGGGATTGGGCTGGCCACTCCATAACGTCAATCTTGTTGGTCTGGAACCAAGATGTTGCACGTTTACTGGTGTGTTTGGGGTCGTTGTCTTGTTGGAACACCCATTTCAAGGGCATTTCCTCTTCAGCATAAGGCAGCATGACCTCTTCAAGTATTCTGATGTATTCAAACTGATCCATGATCCCTGGTATGCGATAAATAGGCCCAACACCGTAGTATGAGAAACATCCCCATATCATGATGCTTGCACCACCATGCTTCACTGTCTTCACAGTGTACTGTGGCTTGAATTCAGTGTTTGGGGGTCATCTGACAAACTGTCTCCGCCCACTAGACCCAAAAAGAACAATCTTACTTTCATCAGTCCACAAAATGTTGCGCCATTTCTCTTTAGGCCAGTCAATGTGCTCTTTGGCAAATTGTAACCTCTTCAGCACACGTCTTTTTTTTCAACAGTGGGACTTTGCGGGGACTTCTTGCAGATAGCTTGGCTTCACATAGGCGTCTTCTAATTGTAACAGTCCTCACAGGGAACTTTACACCTTCTTTCATCTTCCTGGAGCTGATTGTTGGCTGAGTCCGCGCCATTTTGACTATTCTTCTATCCATTCGAATGGTAGTTTTTCGCTTTCTTCCACGTCTTTCAGGTTTTGGTTGCCATTTTAAAGCATTTGCGATCATTTTAGCTGAGCAGCCGATCATTTTCTGCACTTCTTTATATGTTTTCCCCTCTCCAATCAACTTTTTAATCAAGGTACGCTGTTCTTCTGAACAATGTCTGGAACGACCCATTTTCCTCAGAATTTCAGAGAGAAATGCACTGTAACCAGGATGTACAACATTTGCTGCCTTCCTTCCTTAAATAAGGGCAATAATTGCCACCTGTTTTTCAAAGAATGAATGACCTCACTAATAGAACTGCACACTGATATTATTTTGAACATGCCCCTTACAATTAGTGATTCAATTACACAGAATCAGCAGCATGCATGTCATGACTGTTGGGTCTGTTGGATTTCTATTACTCTACCACACCTGCTAGTAAATTATTTGCCATGTAGAAATATAATTTCCTCCAAAGTGATTGGTCAGGTTAGTGATGTCTGACTGCTATTATTCTGAACACAAATGTATATATATTTATTATAAATGATATTTTACAGGGGTTACATTGCTTTGCTTCTCTAAAGAAAGTCTTTCTATACACCTTTCACACTTGCCTGTCGCCTGAGACTTATCGGTCTCCTGGGAATTTTCGCCCAGCATGCTGCTTGCCTGTCACTGGAGAGATGGAGAAAGGAAATTGTGGTTAGATTAGACATGAGAAATCTCCACATCAAATGCATGTTTTCTCCTTTTAGAAGTAACTATAAATATTTTACAGTTTTGCGCAGAGATAACGTTAAAATCTGACCGAACCTTCCAATCGCCGGGCTTAGATCGAGTTTAGAAGCTGTTATCATTGAAGGGTATTTTCTCTTAAAGTGTCCCTGTTACCCATGCAAGTGGGGGCACCCCCCCAGTCACATAGGGTAGGCAGATATATATATATATATATATATATATATATATATATGTAAATACATAATCTTTGGCATTTTAAGTGTTTATTTATCAGGGAATCATTACATTACATGCATTGTTATATACAGATAAGTACCTTCAGCTTTCTTTACACCGGCTGTCCCCGGGTTACAAACAAGATGGGTTCTGTAGGTTTGTTCTTAAGTTGAATTTGTATGTAAGTTGGAACAGGTAAATTTTTAAGTGTAGCTCCAGCAAAAAAAATATTTTTAAGTTTTGGATAGCATAGGGAAGGGTTACTGGCCATGCAGTGATGTGGGATTGCTGACAGGACTGCCAGACAGTAGGTGGCAGCGTGCAGTGAGGAGCAACATGAATGCCCAGCGGTTTCCGGGATGACGTCATGACGTCACTAGGTTTGCCACCTCATCCCTTTAAACCCCCGAACACATATTAATGACACAGGTTCTGAGGCTGATTATGGTGTTAATTAAAATCACTTATTTGCGTTGATCTAGCCTCAGAACCTGTGATATTAATATGTGTTTGGGTTTAACCTCTTGCCGTCCGCCTGCTGTTTATAAACGGCAGGGCGGTGGCAGTCCAAGGTCGGGTTGCCGTTCCTAAACGGCACCCGCCTTTTCTAGCTGTGCGCGCTCCCTAGGAGCGCGCACCACCGCGATCCGGTGTCCGCTATGTCCTCCGGACACAGTGAAACACCGATCGTCGGACGGGACCTCTGTACGAGGTCCCGGTCATGTGATCACTGATTGGCGAATCAGTGATCACATGCAAAGTAGTAAGCAAGATGTCACTTGTGACATCATTGCTTACTACGTGTGAAATCTGTGAATGATCACAGAGGTCACATGGTACAAGGCTATTCACAACAGCCTTGTACCATGTGACAAGCTGTGACCAATCACAGCTCACTCAGAATTTCTCAATGACTGCAAGAATGCAGACAGAGAGAAAGAGAAATGATTGCTTTTACATCCTATATGGGTGTAAAAGCAATCAGTGTAAAAAAAAAAATAAAAATCTTCATCACCCCCCACAAGTAGTACAGTGTCACCATGGTGACACTGTACTGCTAGGGTGACAGTATGTAAAAATAAAAAATAAAAATAAAAAATAATATAAAAAAAAATAAAATAAAAATGTAAAAAAAAATGTTTAAAAATTATAATGTTTGGTTATAAACTAATTTGGATTTTTTTTTTTACTAAAAAAATAACGGAATACATTTTGGTCAAGATTTAGGATGAAATATTATTTATTTGCAAAATTTTATTAAAAAAAACACTTTTTTTCAAAATTTTTGGACTTTTTCATTTACATAGTAAAAAAAATAAAAATCCCAGCGTTGAATAAATACCACCAAAATAAAGCTTTATCTGTCTCAAAAAAATGGTAAAAAATTCATATGGGTACAGTATTGCATGACCGCGCAATTGTCATTCAAAGTGTGATAGCGCTGAAAGCTGAAAATTGCCCTGGACAGGAAGGGGGTAAAAGTGTCCGGACAGGAAGTGGTTAAAGACATGAGATGGCAACCCTAGTGATGTCACGCTGCCTCTGTTCTAAAGTACGAGTCTTATGTAAGTCGGATGTTTGTAACTCGAGGACTGCCGTACTAGCTTTCTAAGCCTTGCAGCAAAAAAAAAGGTTTGATATGGACGGGACAGAAGCTAACAGTCACTACTGATCTCAAATCAACCATAAAATAACATACAAAAAAGTCCGAAATAATTGGAACCAAAAAGGACTGCAAAGGGAATGGATTGCCCAAAGAGCTGGCAATCACAGTTTAAAAGGAACTTCACTCCACCTAACACCCCCAAAAATGTAAAATCCCTGACACCATGAAGTCCAGTGTTGGCAAAAGTCATCCCTTTGCCCCAGTTCTCCATCTTTAATGGAGATCCGACATTTCAGCAGACACACTGCGGGGCTTTGTTAGGTCTATATTACCTGGCAGAGATGCTCACGGCATGCCTGCGCATGCACCAGATCCACGTGCATGCAGTGACACGCCATGGGTCTCACCCCGCAGCGTGTGTCCCCATATGGAAGAAAAATATATTTGAAAATAATCTTCCCAAATATATTGCCATATATTTGAAATGCTACAATTTTGGCCATATTCAATATATTTCAAAACATATATATATATATATACTGTATAAATACACTGCATGTTGAAATGTGTTTTTATTACAAAATATATGAAAAATATTTTTAAAAATACTCTCAAATATACTATATGTCTTTAAAAATACAAATCTACATTTTTGGAATACATTTACAAATATATGTAAAAATATATGTTAAAATGACTTTTTTTATGTTAAAAAAACTGAAGAATATATTTAGAAAATATATATTTTTAAAAATATGAGGTCATCCTGGCATAGGCTTCTCAAATAAGTGTCAGCATCAGTGTGCTGCCCAGCACTTATGGTGTTAAACCTGCTTTTTGCTATACACATGACTGAGCTGTCCTCCATATCTTCCTGCACCGCTAGGTACCAGTCCTAAAGGGTTTTATGACACCGAGCACTATCTCAACTATTTCCTGTGAGCCCGGGCTGTCATGAACACACCTCCTGGGCTCAGAGATGATGCAGCCAGGGCTCAAAATACAATACTGCACAGAACAGTAATCAGATGGTCAGCACTTCCACCTGGCAGTACTAGGGTCGTTGGTTTGAATCCCAGCCACGTCCCCACCTGCCTGGAGTTTGCATGTTCTCCCTGTGCCTGAGTGGGTTTCTTCCAGGTACTCCGGTTTCCTTCCACACTCCAAAGACATGCTGGTAGGTTAATTGGCTCCTTTCTAAATTGTCCCTAGTATGTGTATGTATGAATGTGAGTTAGGGACCTTAGATTGTACACCCCTTGAGGGTTAGGGACTGATGTGAATGTATAATATATATGTAAAGTGCGGAGTACATTGATGGCGCTATATAAGTACCTGAAATAAATAAATAAATATCACGTGAGCACTGCTCTATGCAGCACTGAGGAAAGCTGAGGAAAAGAGGAAGAGCCCTGTTTGTCGTGCGACCGGCCAGAAGACACCTAGGGGTGTGTTTATTAAAAAATTGCATAACTGTTCATCCTTTAAGTACATGCATGCAAACTCATTCTGTGCGAATGTTCTCAGGCTCTGTTCTCTGCCATTCGAATGTGTTAATGTGGAAAACATTGCATCATGGCCACAGGATGGCACAGAGCAGCGTATTTATTTCCTATGATGTGTATAGAATTAACCCGCGCCTAAAAATTGTAATATAATCCAAATAATTAATGCAACTGTAGAGCAAAAATTAAAATAATAATAATAATTATACTATCAGTGATGAAATAATGAAAACAAATAATATGAAAAATGTATACTGATATAAACATTTATAGGTTAAGTCGGAATATCCAATTGCCTCTCGGGGGATCAGGAAGGAATTCTTTCCCCTGCAGGAGCAAATTGGATAATACTTTGCTGGGTTTTTTTTTTTTTTTGCCTCCCTCTGGATCAACTGTGGGTGTAGGATTATAGCTTTTTTTTTTTTTAATGGTTGAACTAGATGTACTTTTGTCTTTTTTTCATCCAGACTAACTATGAAACATTTATACTGATAATAATGAAAAAAGTCCACTGTCCTAAATTAAACGGTGATACAGTGCTTTCTGATTGGAGCACAGTATCGCCATTTAATTTGGGACAGTGGACTTTTTTCGTTATTATCAGTATAAATTTTTCATATTATTTGTTTTCACTGATGGTATAATTATTATTATTTTACTTTGTGTGCTGAAATATTATTTTTCTTTTCTTTTCTTTTTTTTTATTTCCTATGATAGACAGAGCCATCTAGTGGCCATAATGGGGTATTTTAGGCATTATCACAAAAGTTGCAGACTGAGCTCTCCAAAGTGCAAAAACTGTAGGGGGTTTAAAAAAGTTATTTTTTAAAATTAAAAATCAGTGATGATAGTTAATCTCCTAGATTGTAAACTCGAAAGAGCAGGGCCCTCGAACCCCTCGTGTATTGTATTGTTACTGTCTTGTCTCATGTTCTGTCCCCCTCGCTACTGTACAGCGCTGAGCATACCCATTGGCGCTATATAAATACTGTATAATAATAATAATAATTCCCCCCAAAATATTGGGAGGAGGGGGCGTTTGGATACTTGCCCTTGGGGGGTCAGGAAAGACAAATCCAGCCAATAATGTGACAACCACAAAACCGTGACAGCGCTGTCAGACATATATCATAAATGGAACAGGGGAGTCTAAAGGACACTCGCGTTACATTACAGTTATTTTGGACGGTAAAACAGTCCATGTGCGCATTTCAGCCATGTATCTTCCCATATGGCCAGAGCATCCCCTAAGCCCGGGTTCACACTGATGCGGTCCGGAATCCGCGTTTCTGTGCGAATTCTGCACCGCATCAGAATCACACACCATTCATGCAAACCGCTGCGGGTGTGTATGTTAAGTTATCAACACCACAAAACGCAGTGCTATGTGCAGAATCGGATCGCATAGGTGTGAATACCTATGTGATCCGATTCTAGTGCGGACCCAAAAAAGGGTCTTGCACCTTTTAGTTGCAGGTGCAGTGCAATCTGAGTCATACATAATGTATGGCTCAAATCGCACCGCACACAATTCGCATGTGATTTGCACAGGAATGCGGTGCGGTTCCTGTACGAATCACATGCCATGTACCGCACCGCATATATGTGAACCTAGCCTTAGGCTCCATTCACACCAATGCGTTTTTTTAGTGCTTTTTGCTTTTGGCAGAAATGTACTACAGTCCATTTAACATGGTCTCCTATGGAACACGTTCACCTCTATGCTTTTTTGAGCTGCTGCGTTTTTGGAAAGGGTCAGGGACTTTTTTAACCACTTCAAGTCCGGACACTTTTACCCCCTTCCTGTCTAGGGCAATTTTCAGCTTTCAGTGCTATCACACTTTGAATGACAATTGCGCGGTCATGCAACACTGTACGCATATTCATTTTTTAGCATTTTTGTGAGACAGATAAAACTTTATTTTGGTGGTATTTATTCACCACTGGGATTTTTATTATTTTGCTATATAAATGAAAAAGTCCAAACATTTTGAAAAAAAAAAGTGTTTTTCTTATAAAATTTTGCAAATAAATAATCTTTCTTCATAAATCTTGGCCAAAATGTATTCAGCTATCTTTTTAGTAAAAAAAAAAAAATAACCCAAATTAGTTTATAACCAAAAATTATAATTTTTCAAAAGCATTTTTTAAAATTTTTATTTATTTTTTATATTATTATTTATGTTTTTCTCTTTTTTTTTTCAACATACTGTCACCCTAGCAGTACAGTGTCACCATGGTGACACTGTACTACTTATGGGGGGTGATGAAGATTTTTTCTTTTTTTTTACACTGCTTGCTTTTACTGTACTGCTAGGGTGACAGTATGTAAAAAAATAATAATAAATAAAAAATAATATAAAAAAAAATTAAATTAAATTTAAAAAAACTTTTTTACAAATTATAATTTTTGGTTATAACTAATTTGGGTTATTTTTTTTTTTACTAAAAATATAATGGAATACATTTTGGCCAAGATTTATGATGAAATACTATTTATTTGCAAAATTTTATAAGAAAAACACCTTTTTTCAAAATTTTTGGACTTTTTAATTTACATAGCAAAAAAAATAAAAATCCCAGCGGTGAATAAATACCACCAAAATAAAGCTTTATCTGTCTCAAAAAAAAATGCTAAAAAATTCATATGGGTACAGTGTTGCATGACCGCGCAATTGTCATTCAAAGTTTAATAGTGCTGAAAACTGAAAATTGGCCTGGACAGGAAGGGGGTAAAAGTGTCCGAGCTAGAAGTGGTTAAATACACGGTAGTGCGTTTTTTCTTTTTGCATTTTAATTCTGCCCAGCAACAAAAAAAATTCCAATTTAACAAAAAAAAAAATGCAAAATGCGGTGAAAACGCATGAAAAATATGTGTAGAAAAAAGCAAAAGAAACTGCGCAAAGCACTGCAAAACGGACAAAAAGCAAACTGCATAGGTGCGAACGGAGCCTTAATATATTCGGGGCCTGAACTTGTCTCCTTGACAGGCTGATAGGGTGTGAAATACTGTGTGAGCTGTGATTGGTCACAGCTTGTCACATGGTGCAAGGCTCTTGTGAATAGCCCTGTACCATGTGACCTCTGTGATCATTATTAATATTATTATACAGGATTTATATAGCACCAACAGTTTGCGCAGCGCTTTAAAATATAAAGGGAGACAATACAATTACAATACATTTCAGTACAGAATGAATATGAGGGCCCAGCAACAAAAATAAAATTCCAAATCAACAAAAAAAAAGCAGCGCTGAACAAAACGCAAAATGTAAAAATGCACGAAAAACGCGGCAAAAACTTGTGTAGAAAAAAGCAAAAACGAACTGCGAAAAGCACTGCAAAACGGAAAAAAAGCAAACTGCATAGGTGCGAACGGAGCCTTAATATATTCGGGGCCTGAACTTGTCTCCTTGACAGGCCGATGGGGTGTGATGTCTCTGTGTCTGCAAGGAGCGCTGAACGCTGATTAATAATGGATGAAACCTTGGCCGGCTTCTCAGCCACAGATCAGTGTGTCTTCAGGGTTGAGGGACAAATGGAAGGACAGAGCAGCTACTTTTGAGATTACGGCATTTAATGTTCCTCCGCAGATGAGACAATGCACTGTTCTACGCCTGTCGGGAATTTTATGTAGAGTCCCGAGCCAAAAAAAAAAAATGTAAAAAAGACTTTTTTTTTCCATCCAGCTATCAAGTGTATGGCTGCGTCAGGGCCTTCTATGCCCTGTTGGTTTTACCCGAGACTGCCCTTTCCTGAGAATGTAATTATTCTTCTGTGGTGCTATCCCGGAAACAGCCTCTTGGCAATTTGGGTTGTCGGTTCTGCACCTCGACACCCTCATCCTCTCTGACACGCCTGATGGAGTGAAAGTCACTGCAAGCACTGAAAAGGACACAAGTATTCTTCGAAAAGTTTTAAAATATATACACTCACCGGACAGTTTATTAGGTACACCTGTTCAATTGATTGGTAACAAAAATTACTAATCAGCCAATCACATGGCGGCAACTCAATGCATTGAGGCCTCTAGACGTGGTGAAGATGACTTGATAAAGTTCAAACCGAGCGTCAGAATGGAGAAGAAAGGGGATTTAAGTGACTTTTAATGTGGCATGGTTGTTGGTGCCAGATGGGCTGGTCTGAGTGTTTCAAAAACTGATGATCTACTGGGATTTTCCCGCACAACCATCTCTAGGGGTTACAGAGAATGGTCCAAAAAAGAGAAAATATCCAGTGAGCGGCAGTTGTGTGGAGGAAAATGCCTTGTTGGTGTCAGAGGTCAGAGGAGAATGGGCAGACTGGTTGCTGCAACATTCAGATGGTCAGGTCAGAATTTGGTGTAAACAACATGAAAGCATGGATCCATCCTGCCTTGTATCAATGGTTCAGGCTGGTGGTGGTGGTGTCATGGTGTGGAGGATCCATCCTGTCTTGTATCAATGGTTCAGGCTGGTGGTGGTGGTGTGATGGTGTGGAGGATCCATCCTGTCTTGTATCAACGGTTCAGGCTGGTGGTGGTGGTGTCATGGTGTGGAGGATCCATCCTGTCTTGTGTCAATGGTTCAGGCTGGTGGTGGTGGTGTCATGGTGTGGAGGATCCATCCTGTCTTGTGTCAATGGTTCAGGCTGGTGGTGATGTCATGGTGTGATGGATCCATCCTGTCTTGTATCAATGGTTCAGGCTGGTGGTGGTGGTGTCATGGTGTGATGGATCCATCCTGTCTTGTATCAATGGTTCAGGCTGGTGGTGGTGTCATGGTGTGGTGGATCCATCCTGTCTTGTATCAACAGTTCAGGCTGGTGGTGGTGGTGTCATGGTGTGATGGATCCATCCTGTCTTGTATCAATGGTTCAGGCTGGTGGTGGTGTCATGGTGTGGGGGAGATTTTCTTGGCATGAGCAAGGTGGACCTAATAAAGTAGCCGGTGAGTTTATATGTATAAAGGAAACTTTTTGGAGTATAATTCTCGACTTTAACCCGACTGTGAATTAGCACCAGGAAATAGACGCAAGACCTTTTGGTGGTAAATGAAATCAATGCATTGGTGTGGGTTAGAGCACAGGTCTCCAAACTCTCTATACAAAGGGCCAGTTTACTGTGCTTCAGACATTAGTTGGGCCGTACCATAGCCAGTGGGAGTATAAAATGCCCCAACGTCAGTGGGAATAAACAAATCTTTGGTATTAGGAGAAATATTAATGCCCCATCATCAATGGTGTCAATGGGAGGAATAGTGCTCCATTGTTGGTGTCAATGGGAGGAATAGTGCTCCATCGTTGGTGTCAGTGGGAGGAATAGTGCTCCATCGTTGGTGTCAGTGGGAGGAACAGTTCTCCATCGTTGGTGTCAATGGAAGGAATAGTGCCCCATCGTTGGTGTCAGTGGAAGGAATAGTGCCCCATCGTTGCTGTCAGTGGAAGGAATAGTGCCCCATCATTGCTGTCAGTGGGAGGAATAGTGCCCCATCGTTGCTGTCAGTGGAAGGAATAGTGCCCCATCGTTGCTGTCAGTGGGAGGAATAGTGCCCCATCATTGCTGTCAGTGGAAGGAATAGTGCTCCATTGTTGCTGTCAGTGGAAGGAATAGTGCTCCATCCTTGGTGTCAGTGGGAGGAATAATGCCCCATCATTGGTGTCAGTGGAAGGAATAGTGCTCCATCGTTGGTGTCAATAGAAGGAATAGTGCCCCATCATTGGTATCAGTGGGAGGAATAGTGCCCCATCATTGGTGTCAGTGGGAGGAATAGTGCCCCATCATTGCGGTCAGTGAGAGGAATAGTGCTCCATCGTTGGTGTCAGTGGAAGGAATAGTGCCCCATCGTTGGTGCCAGTGGAAGGAATAGTGCCCCATCGTTGGTGTCAGTGGAAGGAATAGTGCCTCATCATTCCGGTCAGTGGGGGGAATAGTGTCTCATATCAGTGGCAGGACTAGTGCCCCAAGGGCAAGATAAATGTTTACAAAGGGCCACATTTGGCCCCTGGGCCGCAGTTTGCAGACCACTGGGTTAGAGTACAAGGTGGTTTGAGTATAAATGAACACACAGAAGGTAGGTTCAGACAGAGTCTGCTGGACAGTATAATCACTATGCCAAGGTAACTTAGAATAGAGATCTGCCAGTAATCAGCAATACACATAAACGCATGAACTGCAATGTGAACAATGATACTATAACTAGTCTAGAGTGCAGTGTAGGAGAGCGGCGAGGATTTGGTGCAATGCCCCCTGAAAGGGACCTCTATGCATAAGCAATAGGTAAAGATCTCTGTGCAGCAGCTGTAAAGGGTCAGTCTTTAGTCCTAACTCTTCAGCCGGCTAACGTTGGGGACCAGAGGTGAAGCACATGAGAAAAGTCCCAGCCAAGCCTGCAGGCAGCAATAAGGCTGTATGGTCTAAAGGACTCATTGTCTCTATTAGCAGATAGCCAATCCCCATAGCAGCAGCTCACCAGTCCCTGCGATATTACAGCTCACCATCTGGTCACACACAGTGATTAGTCCACTCTCTGCTGTGAACCCCGGGGACCATGGCTGTCGGCACACCTGGTCTCAGCCCTGCTCAGGATGCCATTATGCAACAGTGGTGGAGTACACTGCTCAGCGATTCGCACTCTCCAGTCTCCCTCATGGTAAGAGGAAGCTGTGTCCTGTATGACCTGAGAAAATGCAGCTCTCTCCCCTCCTCCAGGCAATCTCTTTTTTGGGAAATGCTGTTCAGAAATATTTCGTAATGCATGTGCTGTTTCTCTGATTCCAACCCCCTCCAATGCTCTTTCTCTCTCCAGATGCAGTAGCTGTGGGCTCATTTGAGACCTCACTCCTATGATGGAGTTGGTGAGCATGACTAGGCCTTACTTAGCAATGTCCTAGCAACATCCTGGGAGCAGTCAGGCTACAGGAGGAATGTAAATGGACGACATCTATAGCAAGGATATTGCATAGCTCCATAGTTAGTCTGACAAAAGTCCATCCAGTTCAGCCATTCAAAAAAAAAGTTATAATCCTACACCCACAGTTGATCCAGAGGAAGGCAAAAAACCCAGCAAAGCATGATCCAATTTACTCCTGCAGGGGAAAAAAATTCCTTCCTGATCCCCCGAGAGGCAATCGGATATTCCCTGGATCAACTTTACCTATAAATGTTATATCCAGTTATATTCTGTGTAACCAAGAAACAATCCAGAACTTTTTTGAAGCAATCCACTGAGCTGGCCAGAACCAAATCTTGAGGGAGTCTATTCCACATTCTCACAGCTCTTACTGTGAAGAAACCTTTCCATATTTGGAGTTGAAATCTCTTTTCCTCCAGATGTCAACTTAGTCAACTTTAGTCATAGCGGCACAGTTTGTATTTATCCACAGATGCCCCCTATCTGTGTAGTGCTACCCCGTAGGGGCCACTTAATAATGCTTGTACCCAGATAGGGGGTACCACCAAGGGCCCAGACAAAAATGGGGGCCTAGGCAACTGAGTGAATGGGATGTGGGCAAGGATGGAGATCAGCACGGCAGGGGACAATTACGGGAACTGATCCCCTCTATGGCTCTCCCGGCAGCAGCTGAAAGCTGGCTTCTTCTCCTCTCCCTCCCGCTGGCTTTCAGCTGCCGAATGAGCCCTATAGGAGATCGGTTCCAGTGATTGCCCCCCCCCCGCTGCACCCATCACCCTCCCTGTGCACCATTCACTTCCCTCTGCTGCCCAGGCCCACCTGTGTGCCCCCACTGCCGCAGTGCTTCCGGCATCCCTTCTCTCCTTCCAACTGGCTGTTGCAAGCACACAATGGATGGAGAGTGGGCGGAGGGTCCGGTAAATATGTCATATTTACCATCACATTCCTTTCCTAAATGAACACAATGAGTGAGTTACCAATCAATTACTGTGTTCATTCATAACTAAAGAATAGTGTTTCTTGTTGGGGGGGCGGTCAGGTTGGCTGTATGGAGCCCCGTGATTTCTACCAGCAGCCCTGTACCCAGTGGTTGCCCTCACCTTGCAAGCCTCCCGACACCTCTGACACTCGGGGTTCAGACATATTTCAACAGTATGAATTAATAATGCAAGAGGCACAATTCTTTAGTAGCACCTCTATATTAGGCTCATTAAGAAGAGTAGGCCACAGGATGACGGTTTAGGTACATCCCCAGCTGACGCATAAAAGAAAATTGATAAAATGGAATGAACTAAACAGCAATAGATAACAGATTATACGGTCACAAATGGTACGTTGTACAGTTGTGTCCAAAATTATTCAACCCCCACTGAAATTGAGTGTTTTGGCCAGTTTGACATTGCTTTTGATCATTCAGTCATCTTGCTTACATTTACATTAAAGAGGCACTTGTAGGTCAGACAAATATAACATAACAGTTATAATGAAATAACCACAAATGTCTTTTCTGTGCTCACAGCATTATCAGTTTTATTCAACCCCCAAGTGACATTCAATCTTAGTACTTAGTACAGCATCCTTTTACAGTTATAACAGCTTTTAAACGTGAAGCATAGCTTGACACAAGTGTCTTGCAGCGATCTACGGGTATCTTCGCCCATTCTTCATGGGCAAAGGCCTCCAGTTCAGTCACATTCTTAGGCTTGCGCACTGCAACTGCTTTCTTTAAGTCCCACCAGAGGTTCTCAATCGGATTTAAGTCTGGTGACTGCGATGGCCACTCCAAAATGTTCCAGCCTTTCCTCTGCAACCATGCTCTAGTGGACTTGGAGGTATGCTTGGGATCATTGTCCTGTTGAAAGGTCCAACGTCTCCCAAGCCTCAGGTGTGTGACGGACTGCATCACGTTTCCATCCAATATCTCCTGGTACTGAAGAGAATTCATGGTACCTTGCACACGCTGAAGCTTCCCTGTACCTGCAGAAGCAAAACAGCCCCAAAGCATGATTGACCCTCCACCATGCTTCACAGTAGGCAAGGTGTTCTTTTCATCATAGGCCTTGTTCTTCCTCCTCCAAACATAGCGTTGATCCATGGGCCCAAACAGTTCTAATTTTGTTTCATCAGTCCACAGAACACTATCCCACAACTTTTGTGGTTTGTCCACATGGCTTTTGGCATACTGCAGTCGACTCTTCTTATTCTTTGGAGACAGCAAGGGGGTACGCCTGGGAGTTCTGGCACGGAGGCCTTCATTACGCAGTGTGCGTCTTATTGTCTGGGCTGAAACTTCTGTACCCACATCTGACAAATCTTTTCTCAGTTCCTCAGCAGTCACACGGGGACTTCTCTCCACTCTACGCTTCAGGTAGCGCACAGCAGTCGAAGTCAGCATCTTCTTTCTGCCACGACCAGGTAGCGTTTCAACAGTGCCCTTTGCCTTGAATTTGCGAATGATGCTTCCTAAGGTGTCTCTTGGTATGTTTAACATCTTTGCAATCTTCTTATAGCCATTGCCCTTCCTGTGAAGAGAAATCACCTCTTCTCTTGTCTTCCTGGACCATTCTCTTGCCTTCACCATGTTTGTAACCACACCAGTAAATGTCTAGAAGGAGCTGAGTATCACAGTCATTTTAAAGCTGCCTAATTGGTGCTTATTATGCTTGATTGCTGCTCGGTGACATCCACAGGTGTTTTCAATACCTGATGGAAAGCACCTGTATGAACCTCTGTTCTTCAGAGTGGTAGTCTTTAAGGGGTTGAATAATTGTGGCAATGAAGAAACCACATAAGAACCATTTACTACTGTATTACATAAACAATTGATGTCATTTTAGTTGCATTTGGGTAGTTACAACGTCCTTGTAGGATTTGATTCTGAATACAATTCCAAATGTACACTATAGTCCCTAAACCCCTTTACAGCATTGGGGGTTGAATAATTTTGGACACAACTGTAACTATGTAACTGCAACACCAGCAGCAGGAAGGGGAAGAAAAGGCTTGCTGACTCATCAACTCCCTCTGGGCCACCGGCATCACAATAGGGAATGCAAAGAATTATGTATGTATGTATGTATATATATATATATATATACACTCTGACATAACTGGGTATAGACACCCTAATTTATATAACAATGGCTTAGATGCGAAGAGCTCCCTTCAACTAGAAATAGCAACTTGAGTCCTGAGATGTTTAAAGTTCCCGATGTGATAGTAGCAGTTGTCTTCTGCTAGCAATGGTGGGGCCCAAATACAGCAGTGAGTAATGGTAATTCAATGTAGATAACAGGTTGTGGTAAACGGTCAAAGCAAAGATCTCTTGGTACTGCTGTGTAAAGGTGTCTGCATGCAGTGTCTCTAGAGTGTTGTCAGAAGGAGGTTTGATATCCACCTGCTCACCAATTCCATGGATAGCACAGCCTCCTAAGAACTGGGGTCTTGCACAGGCTTTTGGCTATTCGCAGATAAGTGGCGATCCTGGTGTGGCAATTAGCGTCAGTGCTGTGCTGAACTGGTATGCGGAGTCCCGCAGTAGCAGCCAGCAATCTGTCTCTGGAGGAGAACAGCAGTCTGTTCAGTTCTGAATACTTCACCAAGAGAACGAGCCAGTCCCTTGCTGTAGAATGTATCTGCTCTCCCAGCATCCTTCTGGTTCCCCAGCTCTCTGGTAGTTGTAGTTCAATCAGCACTCAGAAATACAGGATGTATTAGCTATAGGACTACAAGTCCCAGAATCCTCTGCTGTCAGAAGAACTGGATCCACTCTGCCAACAGGAAGTGATGCAGCAGTCGCAGTACTGGGCACTAGAGGGAAAAAGGATTACCCTTAGGCCCCTTTCACACGGGCCTTCCGTTTTTGTTCATCAGTTCAGTCACTCTTTTTCCGATCAGTTTATATCCGTTTTTCATCTGTTTACATCAGTTTTTCTTCCGTTTTTCATCAGTTTACATCCATTTTTCATTAGTTTACATCAGTTTTTCATCCATTTTACATCCATTTACATACTTTTTTTGTTAGTTTACATCCATTTATGTCCGTTTTTTCATCAGTTTACATCTGTTTTTTGTCTGTTTACATCCATTTTGCATCCGTTTTTTTCATCAGTTTACATCCGTTCTTTATCCATTTTACACCCATTTACATCTGTTTTTCATTCATTTAAATCCGTTTTTTTGTCCATTTACATCAGTTTTGTGTCAGTTTACATCCGTTTTCGTCCTTTTTTTCATCAATTTACATCCAGTTTTTCATCAGTTTACATCCATTCTTTATTTGTTTTACAGCCATTTACATCCGTTTTTGATTTGTTTTTCGTCCGCTTACATTAATTTACATCCATTTACATCCGTTTTTCTTCAATTTACATAAATTTTTTTCATCAGTTTACATCCGTTTTTTCATCAGTTTACATCTGTTTTTTTTCATCAGTTTATCTGTTCATCTGTTTTACACCCATTTACATCCATTTTTCATCCGTTTACATCCTATTTTTTTTTCAGTTTACATTCATTTACATCCATTTTTCATCTGTTTACATCCTATTTTATTTTTCAGTTTACATCCTTCTACATCCGTTTACATCTGGTTTTTGTCAGTTTACATCAATTTACATCCGTTTACATCCTTTTTTTTGTCAGTTTAAATCCGTTTTTATCTGTTTACATCCTTTTTTGTCAATTTAAATTCATTGACGTCCGTTTTTATCCGCTTATATACTTTTACATCCGTTTACATCTGGATTTTGACAGTTTACATCCATTTACATCCATTTGTTCTTTACAGAAGAAAAATAGGGTTTTCTTCTGTTCAAAAAATCAGATGTTAAAGGATACGAACATTAATGGATGTAAACAGATGATCATCCGTTTACAACCTCTAGTCCATAGAAATACATGGGGGTCCATTTTTCATCTGTAAATGGACAGCTGAAAAACGGTCTGTGTGAAAGGGGTCTGAAATGTCCCTGAATGGCATACTCCTGGCTACATCTGCATAGGCAGTTTGTTTGTAAAGGTGAAGTAACCCATGAAGGCAGGTGCTGAGGCCTGTAGACCGTGTATGGGCCATTTGTCTAGCCAAGTGCTGCCTGCAGACAGCCCATGTAAGTTCATGGGGATACATCAGCTGCACAGACAGAGCCGCTCCTCCTAATTTGACTGGAGTGCAGGCGAGTGACCCCAGAATGCACACCGTCCAACGTTTGAGCTGCTCACCCACGTGCCTGTCAAATTATGGCAGGCCCTGGAGTCTTCATACGCTTAGCAGCTCCGGCCTACATAAACAAACGGCCTGTACACAGCCTACAGGCCTCAGCGCCCATGTGAACGAGGGCTTACAACAAAATGAATCCTCCACACTTCAGCGCCTAGCGGCTCCGGCCTACATAAACAAACGGCCTGTACGTAGCCTAAAGGCCTCAGCGTCCATGTGAATGAGGGCTTACAACAAAATGAATCCTCCATACCTCAGCACCTGGCAGCTCCGGCCTACATAAACAAACAGCCTGTACGTAGTTTACAGGCCTCAGCGCCCATGTGAACAAGGGCTTACAACAAAATGAATCCTCCACACTTCAGCGCCTAGCAGCTCCGGCCTACATAAACAAATGGCCTGTACGCAGCCTACAGGCCTCAGCGCCCATGTGAATGAGGGCTTACAACAAAATGAATCCTCCACACCTCAGCGCCTGGCAGCTCCGGCCTACATAAACAAACAGCCTGTACGCAGCCTACAGGCCTCATTGCCCATGTGAATGAGGGCTTATAGCGAAAATTAATCCTCCACACCTCAGCGCCTAGCGGCTCCGGCCTACATAAGCAAACAGCCTGTACGCAGCCTACAGGCCTCAGCGCCCATGTGAATTAGGGCTTATAGCGAAAATGAATCCTCCACACCTCAGCGCCTGGCAGCTCCGGCCTACATAAACAAACAGCCTGTACGCAGCCTACAGGCCTCAGTGCCCATGTGAATGAGGGCTTATAGCGAAAATGAATCCTCCACACCTCAGCGCCTGGCAGCTCCGGCCTACATAAACAAACAGCCTGTACGCAGCCTACAGGCCTCAGTGCCCATGTGAATGAGGGCTTATAGCGAAAATGAATCCTCCACACCTCAGCGCCTGGCAGCTCCGGCCTACATAAACAAATGACCCATTCATGGTCTACAGGCCTTATTTTACCCCCTGTGACTGAGGCCTACATGTTTTCCTAGCCCTGGACATAATAAATAAAATGTAAACAAAGCCCTGGTGTATAAAGCCTGAGCAGGCCGAAGACTGCGATGTGGGAGGAAGGGGGTGCCCTGCGCCGCTGGAGTACCCGAGAACAAAAGCCAACTTCAGAGGAAAGGCGACGCATAAAGACAGCGCTGAGTAGGAGACGAATCGCCGCCCCTGAGATAAAATCCTGCCACTCTCACCTTCCCAGGTTTGATGGCTCGGAACGCTCCTGATTTAAGCTGCGCGATTCCCACCTTCCAGCCGTTGCCAGGCAACCCTGGCTGTAGACCGGCGGTGTGCCGTAGGTGTTACATGATAGTTTGCTGTTTTATTGGGACCATATTTTTAGATTTGATTTCTGCGTTAAACAAAAAAAAAAGTTGTAACACAAGATAGCGACAGAGCCTCAGCGGCCTGATCCATTGTAAACGAAGGGAGACGGAACGGCGGGCGACGTGCAATCCGATCGCTTACCATGGGTAACTGAGTGACAACTCTTTGCGTCTATCCTCGCCCTCTTCTGTCTGCAAAGTATTGTCGCTGTCAGCTGCGATTTTGTCTTCAGTTTTCAGACAATTAGGGCTCATTTGCACAGGCTTCTCCGTGGAATGCAGGTTCTTGATGGCAGAGCTAGCAGAAGATCCTGCGTAAAATACGCACCTGAGGGCCCCTTCACACCGATCTTTTATGCATTTTGGGGATAAAAAAAAAAACGAAGAAAAATGCATGAACAATGTATCCCTTTAGATCCTATGGAACTCTTCACACCAGCGTGCTGCGGGTGTGCTGCGTTTTTAAAAGTTCTGCATGCTGCATCTTCGGTTGGCTTTTTAAAGGCGCACTAGAAACGCATCTCCCATAGATTGCTATAGAAACACAGCAAAAGCGCACCAGATACGCATCTCCCATAGATTGCTATAGAAACACAGCAAAAGCGCACCAGAGACGCATCTCCCATAGATTGCTATAGAAACACAGCAAAAGCGCACCAGAAACGCATCTCCCATAGATTGCTATAGAAACACAGCAAAAGCGCACCAAAAACGCATCTCCCACTGATTTCTATAGAAACACAGCAAAAGCGCACCAGAAACGCATCTCCCGTTGATTTCTATAGAAACACAGCAAAAGCACATCAAAAATGCATCTACCATTGAGTTTTATAGAAACACAGCAAAAGCGCACCAAAAATGCACCTCTTATTGATTTCTATAGAAACACAGCAAAAGAGCACCAAAAACGCACCTCCCATTGATTTTTATAGAAACACAGCAAAAGCGCACCAGAAACGCATCTCCCATTGATTTTTATAGAAACACAGCAAAAGTGCACCAAACGCATCTCCCATAGCTTTCTATAGAAACACAGCAAAAGCGCACCAAAATCGCATCTCCTGTTGATTTCTTTAGAAACACAGCAAAAGAGCACCAAAAACGCACCTCCCATTGATTTTTATAGAAACACAGCAAAAGCGCACCAGAAACGCAACTCCCAATGATTTCTATGGAAAGACAGCAAAAGTGCACCAAACGCATCTCCCATAGCTTTCCATAGAAACACAGCAAAAGTGCACCAAAATCGCATCTCCTGTTGATTGCTATAGAAACACAGCAAAAGTGCACCAAAAACGTATCTCCCGTTGATATTTATAGAAACACAGCAAAAGCACATCAAAAACGCATCTCCCATTGAGTTTTATAGAAACACAGCAAAAGCGCACCAAAAATGCACCTCTTATTGATTTCTATAGAAACACAGCAAAAGAGCACCAAAAACGCACCTCCCATTGATTTTTATAGAAACACAGCAAAAGCGCACCAGAAACGCATCTCCCATTGATTTTTATAGAAACACAGCAAAAGTGCACCAAACGCATCTCCCATAGCTTTCTATAGAAACACAGCAAAAGCGCACCAAAATCGCATCTCCTGTTGATTTCTTTAGAAACACAGCAAAAGAGCACCAAAAACGCACCTCCCATTGATTTTTATAGAAACACAGCAAAAGCGCACCAGAAACGCAACTCCCAATGATTTCTATGGAAAGACAGCAAAAGTGCACCAAACGCATCTCCCATAGCTTTCCATAGAAACACAGCAAAAGCGCACCAAAATCGCATCTCCTGTTGATTGCTATAGAAACACAGCAAAAGTGCACCAAAAACGCATCTCCTATTGATTTTTATAGAAACACAGCAAAAGCGCATCAAAAACGTATCTCCCGTTGATATTTATAGAAACACAGCAAAAGAGCACCAAAAACACATCTCCCATTGATGTCTAAAGAAACACAGCAAAAGCACACCAAAAACGCATCTCTTGTTGATTTCTAAAGAAACACAGCAAAAGTGCACCAAACACACATCTCCCATAGCTTTCTATAGAAACACACCAAAAACGCACCAAAAACACATCTCCCATTAATTTCTATAGAAACACACCAAAAACGCACCAAAAAGCAGCAGAAGCCAGGGCCATGTCTACCCGCACAGGAATACACACGTCTATGCATCCCCATGTAGCCAATCTATGGTGACACATCAGCTGCACAGGCACAGCCGCTGCTCCCGATTTGACAGCCGCTGTATGTTCAGGGACACGCCCCCCACATGGATTTCAGATTGCGGGTGATAGCGGTGTCTGTGCAGCCATTGAACAGACAATGAGCGGGACTACCTGCACAGGGTGCACAGAACACGTGAACATCCCGAGCGGGCACATGCAGCCCTGACATGGCAGTCAGTACACCAGTGTGCACCGGGTCCAAGGCTTCAGTCGCATGAGCTGTGCATATTTTCTGCATGGAACGCAGGCTGTTTCTGGCAGAGTTAGGAGAAGATCCTGCTAAAATATGCATTTAGGGCCCATTCACACACGAAACGGCATGTCTACTGCGTGTTTTTTTCATGCGTGTTTTAATGCGTGTTTACAGGCAGCTGACGTGCGTTTTTCCATCTGCATTTGTCCTGTGAGGTCACTTCCTTCTCATTTTTGTTTGGGTTTTTATGTGCACCGCATTTTGTTGGGGTGCGTATGTGTGCATTATCCATGTTTGTGTGCATTTTTGCATGTCTTCTAGATTGTAAGCTCCCAGGATCAGGGCCCTCCTATCCCTCTTGTATTGAACTGTATTGTTGCTGTATTGTCTCCATTTATATTGTAAAGTGCTGCGCAAACTGTTGGCGCCATATAAATCCTGTATAATAATAATAATATATAAATCCTGTATAATAATAATATATAAATCCTGTATAATAATAATATATAAATCCTGTATAATAATAATAATATAATATATAAATCCTGTATAATAATAATAATAATATATAAATCCTGTATAATAATAATAATATATAAATCCTGTATAATAATAATAATATATAAATCCTGTATAATAATAATATATAAATCCTGTATAATAATAATATATAAATCCTGTATAATAATAATAATATAATATATAAATCCTGTATAATAATAATATATAAATCCAGTATAATAATAATAATAATAATTTATAAATCCTGTATAATAATAATAATAATAATGTTTGTGATGTGGAGAAATGCAGCACGCTGTACTTTTTTTGCACTGCACTCCGATGGTGTAAACTATGCCCATAGGATAACTTGGGCTGTCTATGCAATTGGAGTGCAGTCAAACATGCATCCTGCTATCTGGTGCAGTGAGATGCAGTGGAATGCACTTTTGACTGCACTCCAGATACAAAGGCAGTACAAAATCCAGGCTATCCTATGGGCGTAGTTCACATAATTGCAGTGCGGTGAAAAAAAAAGTACAGCGCGCTGCAATTTTCTGCACCACAAATGTAGAGAAATGTGCGCAAATGCATGTAAATGCTTGAACACTACAACGCAGTGCGGTCGTCATAAAAGCCCAAATAAGGAAGGAGATGAAAGTGACCTCAAAGCAAAGGCAAGAAAAATGCACGCAAATGTGCAAAAATGACGCATCAAATGCACGTCATTATGCATGACAAACTGCACTCTAAATGCACAGTTTGTGGTGTGAATAGGGTCCAATCACACCAGATGCAGTGGATGCATTGTTCAACTCATTCCCACCGCATAGACAGTCCAATATCCAGGTACTCCTATGGCCATAGCTCACACTATTGCAGTGCAGTGAAAATAATATAGTATGCTGCATTTTTCCATGTGCAAAGATGCATGCAATGCACCAATGCACCCCAACTCATCACAGTGCATGTAAAAGCCCAAAGAAGTGATCTCACAGAACAAATGCGGATGGAAAAATATGCATCAACTGCATGAAATCGCGCATTAAAATGCACATCGACTGCATGAAAACGCACATAAAATGCGCATCGACTGCATGAAAACGCACATAAAATGCACATCAACTGCATGAAACCGCGCATTAAAATCCGCATCAACTGCATAAAAGCGTGCATAAAATCCGCATCAGCTGCATGAAAACGCACATGAAATGCGCATCAACTGCATGAAACCGCACATTAAAATGCGCATTAACTGCATGAAAGCGTGCATAAAATGCGCATCAACTGCATGAAAACGCGCATAAAATGTGCATCAACTGCATGAAATCGCACATAAAATACGCATCAAATGAATGCAAATATTATTATACATTATTATACAGTATTTATATAGCGCCAAAGGGTATGCTCAGCGCTGTATGTACAAAATATGTACAAAAAAAGGCGCTGTAGCCACGCAGTTTCTGGTGTGAATGGGCTATGCTCCCATCTACATCTATGCCGAGCACAAAGTAGACCCAGCCAGTCAGGGGAGGACTGATAACTCATGGGGCCCCCGGGCAATAGGGGATCATGGGGCCCCTGTGTCCTTGCCCAAACTCAAAAAAGTCTATGAAAAAGGTACCAGGGGCATCTCATGGGGCCCCCTACTGACCCCGGGCCCTCGGGCAGTGCCCAAGTTTCCAAATGGTCAGTCCGCCCCTGCAGCCAGTACAGGCACTCCTGCGTCAGCCCAGGTCTTGGTCGTGCTGCACACGCGGTCCTGGGAATGAAGAGAAGGGAGTCGCTGTGAATGGGTTTGTTTGAGTTTGATAAGTGTGGGTGAGTAGCGGGAGGGCGCAGATTACACAATGGTGTCACTCTGTGCAATCCTCGCCCGGGCTGCTGTGTTGATATTCAGCCGGGTCGGGATGGCGGTGAACGCCCATCTACCTGATACCTAATCTCCTCATTAAAATACCACTGACGGGAACCGGAAAAGTCCCACAGAGGCTCCTGATTCCTTCCATTATTGTGCCTGCAAGAAATGCAAGAAAACGATGGAACGTATAGAAGGGATTGGTCTGGAGTCCTGTAACGAGACATCGGCCAAGGATAATTAGTGAAGATGCCAACGTGCAGATAGTGCCCACTATTCCATCCTATTCTGCCTTTTGTGAACATCGCAGAGTAGGAATGTGGCCCCATTAACACGAATGTGGTCCCCTTTAACACGAATGTGGCCCCATTAACACGTATGTGGCCCCATTAACACGAATGTGGCCTCCGTTAACACCCCATGTGGTCCAATGTGCTAACGTGCCTTATGCTGTTATTATTATAGAGGATTTAGGATGGGCAGCACCAGGGACGGACTGACAACTCATGGGGCCCCCGGGCAATAGGGGATCATGGGGCCCCTGTGTCCTTTCCCAAACTCAAAAAAGCCTATGAAAAAGGCACCAGGGGCATCTCATAGGGCCCCCTACTTACCCCGAGTAGTGCCCGAGTTTCCAAATGGTCAGTCCACCCCTGGGCAGCACAGTGGCTAAATGGTTAGCACTTCCACCTGGCAGTACTAGGGTCGTTGGTTTGTATCCCAACCACGGTACCACCTGCCTGGAGTTTGCATGTTCTCCCTGTGCGTGCGTGGGTTTCCTCTGGGTACTCCGGTTTCCTCCGACACACCAAAGACATACTGGTAGGTGAATTGGCTCCTGTCTAAATTGGCCCTCGTGTGTGAATGTGGGTTAGGGACCTTAGATTGTACGCCCCTTGAGGGTTAAGGACTGATGTGAATGTACAATATATATGTAAAGTGCTGTGTAAATTGACGGCGATATATAAGTACCTAAAATAAATAAATTTATATAGCACCAAAGGTTTGTGGGGGAGGAGGAGAACGTAGACTTGAGCAGACCATACATGGGTCAAATTTCGAACGTTGTTCGTTCTGTAATCCGATGTTGCCACCAATGATTTTGAAAATTGGTCGTTTTTCACAAATTTTCCAGCATGCCCGATGAACAAAATGAGAAGGAACCACGTAAATTGGCCGGTGCCATTGCCCCACTAACAGAGCAAAAATCGGTCAATTATTCTTTCTGACGAAAAATCGGCCAATAAACAAACCATCTATGGCTCTGCAGAATAGTTTCCTGGAGAGTTGGGCAGGGAGCTCTCTCGACCCATGTACGGCTGGCCTTACAACTCAATACAAAAGGGCCCTGATCCTGAGAACTTACAATCAAAAAATGGAGAATCAAGTGATGTAAAAGGTAATAACTGTTAGGATTTTCTGCTCAATGGGAGAGTTGGGTTTCCAGGAATCACCTAAAGGCAGAGTAGGAGATAGTCGGATGGTTTGGGGTAGAGAGTTCCAGATTATGGGAGAGATGGGTTTCCAGGAATCACCTAAAGGCAGAGTAGGAGATATTCGGACGGTTTGGGGTAGAGAGTTCCAGATGATGGGAGAGACGGGTTTCCAGGAATCACCTACAGGCAGAGTAGGACATAGTCGGACGTTTTGGGGTAGAGAGATCCAGATGATGGGAGAGACGGGTTTCTAGGAATCACCTACAGGCAGAGTAGGAGATAGTCGGACGTTTTGGGGTAGAGAGATCCAGATGATGGGAGAGACGGGTTTCCAGGAATCACCTACAGGCAGAGCAGGAGATAGTCGGACGGTTTGGGGTAGAGAGTTCCAGATGATGGGAGAGACGGGTTTCCAGGAATCACCTAAAGGCAGAGCAGGAGATAGTCGGACGGTTTGGGGTAGAGAGTTCCAGATGATGGAAGAGACGGGTTTCTAGGAATCACCTAAAGGCAGAGTAGGAGATAGTCGGACGGTTTGGGGTAGAGAGTTCCAGATGATGGAAGAGATGGGTTTCCAGGAATCACCTAAAGGCAGAGTAGGAGATAGTCGGACGGTTTGGGGTAGAGAGTTCCAGATGATGGGAGAGACGGGATTCCAGGAATCACCTACAGGCAGAGTAGGAGATAGTCGGACTGTTTAGGGTAGAGAGTTCCAGATGTTGGGAGAGACGGGTTTCCAGGAATCACCTACAGGCAGAGTAGGAGATAGTCGGATGGTTTGGGGTAGAAAGATCCAGATGATGGGAGAGATGGGTTTCCAATTACTGTAACCGATCCCCTGTATGGATCTCTCTGCAGCAGCTGAAAGCCAGCGGGAGGGAGAGAAGAAGAAGCCGGCTTTCAGCTGCTGCAGAGAGAGCCATACAGGGGATCAGTTCCATTCAATAATCACCCCCACACTGTGTCGATCACCCTCCCTTCCCACATCTGATGTTATTCTCCTGCCTGTTGCACAGGCGTTCCCTAGTGCATAGATCTAGAGCAGGGGCGGACTGACAACTCATGGGGCCCCTGGGCAATAGGGGATCATGGGGCCCCTGTGTCCTTGCCCAAACTCAAAAAAGCCTATGAAAAAGGTACAAGGGGCATCTCATGGGGCCCCCTACTGACCCCGGGCCCTCGGGCAGTACCCGAGTTTCCAAATGGTCAGTCCGCCCCTGGTCTAGAGCAGTGGTCGGCAAGCCGCGGCTCGTGAGCCACATGCGGCTCTTTGCACACTTTAATGCGGCTCTTCTGTGTGCCGGGCGCCCGCTCCCCTCCCTCCTCTCGGGCGGCCGCCCCAAAAGTCAGGACTCTGCAGCTAGCCCAGCAATGGGCAAACTACGGCCCGGCGGACCTTTTAATCCGGCCCGCGGAGCATGGCAAACATTGGCTGTCAGGATGTAGGCGGGGCAGCGTAACGAACTCCTCTCCTCTCACAGTCCGCCCTGAAGACCGGAACGGCGCAGGAACACGGCGAGAGGAACGCGCGGAGCAAAGGTAAGTGAATTGACACAATATGGGGAATGAATTACTATAGGGGGGATGAATTACTATAGGGGGGATGAATTACTATATGGGGGATGAATTACTATATGGGGGATGAATTACTATATGGGGAATGAATTACTATATGGGGGATGAATTACTATGGGGGATGAATTACTATATGGGGGATGAATTACTATATGGGGGATGAATTTCTATAGGGGGGATGAATTACTATATGGGGGATTAATTACTATGGGGGATGAATTACTATATGGGGGATGAATTACTATGGGGGATGAATTACTCTGGGGGATGAATTACTATAGGGGGGATGAATTACTATGGGGGATGAATTACTATAGGGGGGATGAATTACTATATGGGGGATTAATTACTATGGGGGATGAATTACTATATAAGGGATGAATTACTATATGGGGGATGAATTACTATGGGGGATGAATTACTTTATAGGGGATGAATTACTATGGGGGATGAATTACTATATGGGGGATGAATTACTATGGGGGATGAATTACTATATGGGGGATGAATTACTATGGGGGATGAATTACTATATGGGGGATGAATTACTATGGGGGATGAATTACTATATGGGGGATGAATTACTATATGGGGGATGAATTACTATGGGGGATGAATTACTATATGGGGGATGAATTACTATATGGGGAATGAATTACTATGGGGGATGAATTACTATATGGGGGATGAATTACTATGGGGGATGAATTACTATATGGGGGATGTATTTTCAGTTTTAAAAATGTGGCTCTCAAAATAAATTTCAATCGTGGTTTTGGCGAGATTTGGCTCAGTTGAAAAAAAGGTTGCCCACCACTGGTCTAGAGCAAACAAAATAACCAAGTTATGAATATTTGTGTCTCTCCAGGAAATCATTAGGAGGTTTAGTGTCATTGGAACATGCTTGGGGTGACCTTGGAGAAAGGTCCTTGTCCTTCCAGGCTTTGCCTGGAGAGAAGGTTGGGTTGGAGGTCTCTGTGTCCCAGGCCCGCTGCCTGGGGATGGATTTGCTGAAAGTGGGGTCTGAGCCCAGGGGATTTATGCTACCTTGCTGAAGGAAAGGAGGGAAGCAGGAAGATGGTGGTCTGGGGGGAGCATCCTAACACAGTCTTCTCTGCAGAATCGTGTCCTGGAGAGTTGGGCAGGGAGCTCTAGCAGCTCATTCTACAAGGTACTCCTACTACTTGGTGGTACTCAACACTTCACACATAGAGATTGCCAGTCTCGGCCTAAAGGCCCGTAGCCTGCATTGACTGATGATTTTGCTGCCTGTTATTGGGTATCCTGTGCCCTAACCCTGTTTTCTGGAGTGTAATGAGCAAAATAAACCCTTAAGTCCTCACGCACACGGGACGTTTTTACAGTGACTGTTTTTGGCTTTTGCCATTTTTTTCTACAGCCAGTAAACCCCCCACCATGTTCTCCTATGTGTCCATCCCCGGCATGTTATCCTATGTGTCCATCCCCGGCATGTTATCCTATGTGACCATCCCCGGCACGTTATCCTACGTGTCCATCCCCGGCATGTTATCCTACGTGTCCATCCCCGGCACGTTATCCTACGTGTCCATCCCCGGCATGTTATCCTACGTGTCCATCTCCGGCGTGTTATCCTACGTGTCCTTCCCCGGCGTGTTCTCCTACGTGTCCGTCCCCGGCGTGTTCTCCTACGTGTCCGTCCCCAGCGTGTTATCCTACGTGTCCGTCCCCGGTGTGTTATCCTACGTGTCCGTCCCCGGCGTGTTATCCTACGTGTCCGTCCCCGGCGTGTTATCCTACGTGTCCGTCCCCGGCGTGTTATCCTACGTGTCCGTCCCCGGCGTGTTATCCTACGTGTCCGTCCCCGGCATGTTATCCTACGTGTCCGTCCCCGGCAAGTTATCCTACGTGTCCGTCCCCGGCATGTTATCCTACGTGTCCGTCCCCGGCATGTTCTCCTACGTGTCCATCCCCGGCATATTCTCCTACGTGTCCATCCCCGGCATGTTATCCTACGTGTCCATCCCCGGCATGTTATCCTATGTGTCCATCCCCGGCATGTTATCCTATGTGTCCATCCCCGGCATGTTCTCCTATGTGTCCATCCCCGGCATGTTATCCTATGTGTCCATGTAACATAGTACAGGAGATGACCAGAGACTGCGGACATAGTACAGGAGATGACCAGAGACTGCGGACATAGTACAGGAGATGACCAGAGACTGCGGACATAGTACAGGAGATGACCAGAGACTGCGGACATAGTACAGGAGATAACCAGAGACTGCGGACACAGTACAGGAGATGACCAGAGACTGCGGACATAGTACAGGAGATGACCAGAGACTGCGGACACAGTACAGGAGATGACCAGAGACGGCAGACATAGTACAGGAGATGACGAGAGACGGTGGACATAGTACAGGAGATGTCCAGAGACTGCGGGCATAGTACAGGGAATGACCAGAGACTGCGGACACAGTACAGGAGATGACCAGAAACTGCACACATAGTACAGGAGATGACCAGAGACTGCAGACATAGTACAGGAGATGACCAGAGACTGCGGACACAGTACAGGAGATGACCAGAGACTGCGGACATAGTACAGGAGATGACCAGAGACTGCAGACATAGTACAGGAGATGACCAGAGACGGCGGACATAGTACAGGAGATAACATATATTTTGACATATATTTGTAAATGCATTCCAAAAATGTAGATTAAATGTATTTTTAAAAATATTTTTCAGATATACAGTATATTTATATAGATAGATAGATTTTTAAATACAGTCAGGTCCATAAATATTGGGACATCGACACAATTCTAACATTTTTGGCTCTATACACCACCACAATGGATTTGAAATGAAACAAACAAGATGTGCTTTAACTGCAGACTGTCAGCTTTAATTTGAGGGTATTTACATCCAAATCAGGTGAACGGTGTAGGAATTACAACAGTATGCATATGTATCTCCCACTTATTAAGGGACCAAAAGTAATGGGACAGTTGGCTTCTCAGCTGTTCCATGGCCAGGTGTGTGTTATTCCCTCATTATCCCAATTACAGTGAGCAGATAAAAGGTCCAGAGTTCATTTCAAGTGTGCTATTTGCATTTGGAATCTGTTGCTGTCAACTCTCAAGATGAGATCCAAAGAGCTGTCACTATCAGTGAAGCAAGCCATCATTAGGCTGAAAAAACAAAACAAACCCATCAGAGAGATAGCAAAAACATTAGGCGTGGCCAAAACAACTGTTGGGAACATTCTTAAAAAGAAGGAACGCATCGGTGAGCTCAGCAACACCAAAAGACCCGGAAGACCACGGAAAACAACTGTGGTGGATGACCAAAGAATTCTTTCCCTGGTGAAGAAAATACCCTTCACAACAGTTGTCCATATCAAGAACACTCTCCAGGAGGTAGGTGTATGTGTGTCAAAGTCAACAATCAAGAGAAGACTTCACCAGAGTGAATACAGAGGGTTCACCACAAGATGTAAACCATTGGTGAGCCTCAAAAACAGGAAGGCCAGATTAGAGTTTGCCAAACGACATCTAAAAAAGCCTTCACAGTTCTGGAACAACATCCTATGGACAGATGAGACCAAGATCAACTTGTACCAGAGTGATGGGAAGAGAAGAGTATGGAGAAGGAAAGGAACTGCTCATGATCCTAAGATACCACCTCATCAGTGAAGCATGGTGGTGGTAGTGTCATGGCGTGGGCATGTATGGCTGCCAATGGAACTGGTTCTCTTGTATTTATTGATGATGTGACTGCTGACAAAAGCAGCAGGATGAATTCTGAAGTGTTTCGGGCAATATTATCTGCTCATATTCAGCCAAATGCTTCAGAACTCATTGGACGCCGCTTCACAGTGCTGATGGACAATGACCCAAAGCATACTGCAAAAGCAACCAAAGCGTTTTTTAAGGGAAAGAAGTGGAATGTTATGCAATGGCCAAGTCAGCCACCTGACCTGAATCCGATTGAGCATGCATTTCACTTGCTGAAGACAAAACTGAAGGGAAAATGTCCCAAGAACAAGCAGGAACTGAAGACAGTTGCAGTAGAGGCCTGGCAGAGCATCACCAGGGATGAAACCCAGCGTCTGGTGATGTCTATGCGTTCCACACTTCAGGATGTAATTGACTGCGAAGGATTTGCAACCAAGTATTAAAAAGTGAAAGTTTGATTTATGATTATTATTCTGTCCCATTACTTTTGGTTCCTTAACAAGTGGGAGGCACATATGCAAACTGTTGTAATTCCTACACCGTTCACCTGATTTGGATGTAAATACCCTCAAATTAAAGCTGACAGTCTGCAGTTAAAGAACATCTTGTTTGTTTCATTTCAAATCCATTGTGGTGGTGTATAGAGCCAAAAATGTTAGAATTGTGTCTATGTCCCAATATTTATGGACCTAACTGTATATTGAATATGGCCAAAATTGTAGTATTTCAAATATGTGTCAATATATTTGCGTAGAATATTTTTAAAATATATTTAAAATACATTTTCTTCCACGTGGCAAGGTCTATAACATAACAAGTATCCCTACCCCCTAAGACTTGGTTCACACTGCCACAACTTGTGAGACCCCAAGTCACATGACATGTGAAATCCCATGTTAGTCAATGTGAACTGTCTTCATTGGCACTACTAAAGTCGCTCCAAAAGGTTCCTGTACTACTTCAAGGCGACTTTTATCCTTCTTGTGCCCATAGACTTTAATGGAAGTTGCCTACAAGTCAGATCCTCATCTATATACAGTATATGTGATTTGGATCCGATATTACAGGAAGATTACTTAGGCAAAGTCTCATGGCACGAGAGTCTTGCATCAAGTCACATCAAAGTCGTACTCAAGTCGCCAGCAAATTGCCAGGAAGTCTCTGTGTTATTTAAACTGCCAATTGCACGGTCATTTACGTTCTTTGTTTTTTTTTTCCTCAGGAATTGAGCTTTCTTTTAGTGGTATTTAATCACCTGTGCGTTTTTTATTTTTGCACTATAAAAAATAAAGGCAGACAATTTTGAGAGAAAAACAATATTGTTGACTTTTTGCATAGCCAGTAAAAAAATTTAAAAAATCTAATTTCATCATAAATTTAGGTCAAAATGTATTCTGCTCCATATACGTGTAAATATGTGTAAATTAATTGGTTTACGTGAAAGTTATAGCGTTTACAAATGGCGGTATAGATACTTGGATTTTTAAAAAAATATTTTTACTAGTAATGGCGGCGATCAGTGACTTATTACGGGACTTCAGCAGGCATTCTGACACTGGGGGGAAATTATTTGGTGTCACTGGCATCCCCAGTGACACCAATACTGTGATCAGTGCAAAAAAAAGCACAGACACTGTACTAATGGCACTGGGCAGGAAGGGGTTAACACGTGGGGAGATCAAAGGGTTAACTGTGTGCTCTTTTACTATGAGGCTGTGCTTTTGCTTCACTGTAAGCACACTGGTTTGTATGGCTGTGCTATGCAAAGCCATACAAAGCAGTGTGCAGGAGCTGACAGGGAAGAGAACTGTATTCTTTACATACAGTGCTCTCCCTCCATCAGTAATGCTCCTCAGGTCCTGGTGAGTAATCACTGGCCGGGACCCGGTGATTGACAGCCAGGGACGTGAATAGCCTCCTACCTGAAAATGCAATATATACCTGATTTTGCGCACCAGTGCTGCCCTGTAGCGATATTACTGCTATAGGGCGGACAGGAAGCGGCTAAAAGAGGGCTACAAAACGTATTTATTTATTTCAGGTACTTATATAGCGCCATCAATTTACTCTGCACTTTACATATACAGTTAGGTCCATAAATATTGGGACATGGACACAATTCTAACATTTTTGGCTCTATACACCACCACAATGGATTTGAAATAAAACAAACAAGATGTTCTTTAACTGAAGGCTGTCAGCTTTAATTTGAGGGTATTTACATCCAAATCAGGTGAACGGTGTAGGAATTACAACAGTTTGCATATGTGCCTCCCACTTGTTAAGGAACCAAAAGTAATGAGACAGAATAATAATCATAATTCAAACTTTCACTTTTTAATACTTGGTTGCAAATCCTTTGCAGTCAATTACAGCCTGAAGTGTGGAACGCATAGACATCACCAGATGCTGGGTTTCATCCCTGGTGATGCTCTGCCAGGCCTCTACTGCAACTGTCTTCAGTTCCTGTTGTTCTTGGGGCATTTTCCCTTCAGTTTTGTCTTCAGCAAGTGAAATGCATGCTCAATCGGATTCAGGTCAGGTGATTGACTTGGCCATTGCATAACATTCCACTTCTTTCCCTTAAAAAACTCTTTGGTTGCTTTTGCAGTATGCTTTGGGTCATTGTGCATCTGCACTGTGAAGCGTCCAATGAGTTCTGAAGCATTTGGCTGAATATGAGCAGATAATATTGCCTGAAACACTTCAGAATTCATCCTGCTGCTTTTGTCAGCAGTCACATCATCAATAAATACAAGAGAAGCAGTTCCATTGGCAGCCATACATGCCCACGCCATGACACTACCACCACCATGCTTCACTGATGAGGTGGTATGCTTAGGATCATGAGCAGTTACTTTCCTTCTCCATACTCTTCTCTTCCCATCACTCTGGTACAAGTTGATCTTGGTCTCATCTGTCCATAGGATGTTGTTCCAGAACTGTGAAGGCTTTTTTAGATGTCGTTTGGCAAACTCTAATCTGGCCTTCCTGTTTTTGAGGCTCACCAATGGGTAAACCATCTTGTGATGGACCCTCTGTATTCACTCTGGTGAAGTCTTCTCTTGATTGTTGACTTTGACACACACACACCTACCTCCTGGAGAGTGCTCTTGATCTGGCCAACTGTTGTGAAGGGTGTTTTCTTCACCAGGGAAAGAATTCTTCGGTCATCCACCACAGTTGTTTTCCGTGGTCTTCCGGGTCTTTTGGTGTTGCTGAGCTCACCGATGCGTTCCTTCTTTTTAAGAATGTTCCCAACAGTTGTTTTGGCCACGCCTAATGTTTTTGCTATCTCTCTGATGGGTTTGTTTTGTTTTTTCAGCCTAATGATGGCTTGCTTCACTGATAGTGACAGCTCTTTGGATCTCATCTTGAGAGTTGACAGCAACAGATTCCAAATGCAAATAGCACACTTGAAATGAACTCTGGACCTTTTATCTGCTCACTGTAATTGGGATAATGAGGGAATAACACACACCTGGCCATGGAACAGCTGAGAAGCCAACTGTCCCATTACTTTTGGTCCCTTAATAAGTGGGAGGTACATATGCATACTGTTGTAATTCCTACACCGTTCACCTGATTTGGATGTAAATACCCTCAAATTAAAGCTGACAGTCTGCAGTTAAAGCACATCTTGTTCGTTTCATTTCAAATCCATTGTGGTGGTGTATAGAGCCAAAAATGTTAGAATACACTTTAATACATTATAGTAAACATTATAATACCCATTTTTTTTTTTGTAAAATATAAAAGATGATGTTACACCGAGTACATAGATACCAAACGTGTCACGCTTTAAAATTGCGCACGCTCGTGGAATGGTGACAAACGAAGGTACTTTAAATTATTCATGGGTGATGCTTTAAAAGCCTTTACAGGTTACCAGTTTAGAGGTATTGTACATAGGAGGTCTGGTTCTAGAATTATTGCTCTGAAACCTCACATGTGCAGTGCAATCACTGGTTACATATGTGTGTGGAACTGATGCCTGCGTTTACCTAGGTGAGCGTGGGGGAGGTTTAAAATGTTATTATTTATTTAATTTGTTATACTGTTTCTTTACCTTTTTTTATCACTATTATTGCTGTCACATCCCTTGTGACAGCAATAGGCAGTGACAGGTACTCTTTATGGAGAGATCGGGGGTCTATCTCTCCTGTGGCCTCCAATGCTGCCAATCAGACACAGTTTGGTCTGATCGCCTGCTTCACTGACCTATAACCAAAGTGAAGTGAACAAAGAGCCGAAACTGGAAACTATGAAGTCGGTGTCGCTTCTGGTTTCTGACGTCACACAGTGGAAGGAACAACAGCAGTTCTCTCACTGTGTGCCTGGAGCAAGATTCCGCCGCTTGCATTGTTACCGGGATCCCCATTCGGTAAAGACGGCGGTGGGAGGGCCGTGGTATGGAGGGCCGTGGTACCCCCCCTTCCACCACTATAATTGATCCAACGGCTGCTTAGCCGCTTGGATTACTTTTATACAAAAGAGAATCGCCAGCAGTAAAAAAATTATATCGGGATCATGGTTGTAGCCTCAACCATGATCCTGGTATAACTTATTATTATTATACAGTATTTATAAAGCGCCAATAGTTCGCTCAGCGCTGTACATTACAAAGGGGGACAGAACATGTGACAGAACAATACCAATACAATGCAAAACATGAGGGGATTGAGGGCCCTGCTCTTTGGAGCTTACAATCTAGGAGGGAGGGGATAGGGGCACCGGAGGAGATAGCTGTGGGGGATGGAGTGGTAGGAGGAGTAAAGGAGGTCGGCAAGTTAGCAGGGGGTGGGGTAGGCTTCCCTGAAGAGGTGGGTTTTCAGGGTGCGCCTAAAGGAGAGGAGAGTAGGTGATAATCTGATGGGTTGGGGCAGGGAGTTCCAGAGGATGGGTGACACCCTGGAGAAGTCCTGGAGGCGGGCATGGGAGGAGGAGACCAGGGAACTAGAGAGAAGGAGGTCTTGTGAGGAGCGGAGTGTGCGTGTTGGGCGGTACTTGGATATTAGGTCAGTGATGTAGTTTGGGGCAGTATGGTGGACGGCTTTGTACGTCAGTGTTAGGATTTTGAATTTGATCCGTTGCGCAATCGGAAGCCAGTGGTATGGAACTGCTTGCATACCTTCAGGTGCCCGTGGAGTAATCACTGGCCGGGACCCGGTGATTGACAGCTGTGGCTGCAAATAGCCCCCCGCCCGCAAATGCAATATATACGTGGTTTTGCACACCCGTGCCGCCCTGTAGCGGTATTACTGCTATAGGGCGGACGGGAAGCGGCTAAAAGAGGGCTACAAAACTTTTGGCTGGGCAGCGGTTAATTATTCTTTAATAAATCTTGCATAATTTTGTTTAATACATAAATCATATGATGACAATTCCCAGATATCAGTGTGTTCTATACATTCCAGCCTTCTTAGTCCCAGATCCTGCGGTAGACCGCTGTGATGGATTGCGCACTGACTGCAGCAAGATGTGACTGTGCACCAGGCAGACAGTGACAACACAAATCATCAAGTGATCCCAATATGTGTCCACGGGGAGGTCGGGGTGATTGATCATTGGAGTTCATGATTCATTCCTGCTACACAATACTCATTTCTTACATGATCGAAATCCAAGCCGAGAATCACTTTGAGCCAGTGGAATTATTTTTCATAATACTGTTCACAGTGGAGTCCTGACTATCACTGGTAGGCTCTCCCGGGATCCGTGTCCATCCTGGAGGTACAATTACTGGAGATGGGAGATATCAGTATGAATAGAACCATACAGGAGAGTATCTTGTTCCAGATGTCACTTCCTTCCCCTTGTCACTATCATCCACTATCCCACCCTGAGCTCCCTCCGCACCACCAACATAGCCCCCAGATACAACACAGGTCTTCCCAACCCGGGACAACGGGCTTTGTGTTTGTACATGCAGCACTATCCCCTTAGGAGTTGCTGAGTTTTAGGTCCCCCTATAGTCCTGCACAGCCAGGCCACACACATTTTCTTCAGACCTTGTGCACAGGAGACATTAAACAGTCCTTGAGGTTTGTTTTTTTTTTATTAGGGGGTAATAAACTTGGATGGGGTTGAGGGGTTTATGGGATGCCCAAGGAGCAGTAGACTGAGGACAACTCCTTAACAGCTATGTACAGGTCCAAAGACAGAAAATTATCTTCTTGAAGAGCTCTCCAGCCGTACCACCCCAGATGAATCCTCTTCTTAACCCAGCTGCCTGAGGGAATCCCTGGACAAAGGGATCCAGATGCTGCCACTTTAAAGATAAACAGTTCTGGGTGAGAAGCTAGTCAGGTTTTTCCCACCAGAATGCCCTCTCCCCTTATCTGGCCCAAGGTGTATGAGATCACTCACTCAGTCCTCTTTCTGTGAGCTAGTTGGGTTGGTGGCTGCCTTAAGGCCTTCTGTTGGGCTGGCTCCTTCCCTGATTCCACAGGTGGTCCTCTCTCTGAGGCTAAGTGATCCTCCCTTCCCTGTCCCAGCCTGTAGGTAGACCCCTTATCACTGGGCCCCCTCCCACACCCCTGCATCTCAGGTTCTCCTATATCTTCCACCTGAACTCTCCTGCTGCTGAGCAGGCTCTGTCACACTTAAAGGCTTCCCTGGCCCCTTGCCAATCCTCCTGCTTGGGGATCAGCCAAAGTCGCTTAAGTATGCAGGCCAGCCCCTCCTCACCCCCACCCACTGAGTTCTAGAGACTTCTCTAAGTCTCTAGATCAGGGGGAGGTATCAAGGAACTGACCTGCAGAGCCCTCAGCTCTGACCTAAGTTGGATCCAGCTGACTCATGCCCAAGCTGCTACTTAGCCTTTCTATCTAAAAAAAAACGTAGCTAGCCCCCCCCTAGCTAACTAGAGAGGTGCTACATACATCTAGAAGAGGAAATGACTTGTTTGGCTCCTCTCCTGTACTGAAATAGCTTATTCTTATTTCACTGCACATTATGAGTGTCTTACAGTGTGCATAAGAAGCTGCAGTAAGTCAAATAGAGCCTGCCTCATTTCCTGGCTGGAGAATGCCCATCAGCATCTAGCTCTTTCCTCCCCAGCCTGACTGTCCTTAGCCCACTCCTCTCATTCATTTGATTTTAGTTCTTTCAATCTTGGAGGCTCAGCCTCAAATTAGGGTGCTGCATAGTGTGGCCTGCATTCAAATGCAACCTACCTCTCCAGACTAACACCCAGCTTTCAAGGCATAGCTCCTCTCAAGAGCCAACCTACTGCTTGCATCAGGGCTCTTGGCATCTTGGTTTGTATTGCATAGAGAAGCACAGAGACCCAGTGATGATGTCAGTGGGTCTAAAATAAGGTAATGAACATGGAAAGGTTTTATTTAAAAATGTCATTAACATCCTGAAGAGGGGGGAAAGGAGGAACCGGGGCAGGCAGAATATACTTTTGCTTCAACTTCCCATTGTTCTCTGTGTCCAAAAATTCTGGGTGCGGTCCCTGGATTTAGCCTACTGGATGCAATTCAAAGTCCTGAATCTCATATATAATGACCTCAGGAATCTGGCTCCTTCCTATATCTCCTTTTTAGTCCCCAAATGTGAACATATCCAGGAAAATTTCTTTCTATGTGAGTTTTTATGTTCTTCCTCCCCAGTAATCACTTCATTTCTCCAGGACTTTTTTTGCTGCTCCCTTTCCCTGCAACTCCCATGCAGAGTGTTCAGAGATCCTACAACCTTCATTAAAATGTGCCTTTCTGGAACTTTACTAGTCTGCAAAAATAAAATGCTCTTATCTCAAAATATAAAGCAGCTGTATAATTTCTTATCATTAACCCCTTGCCTACAGGGTACTTATGCCCCCTTCCTGCCCTGCCCAGCTTTCAGCGCTGTCGCACTTTGAATGACATGCAACACTGTACCCATATGAAATTTGTATCTTTTTTTCACACAAATAGAGCTTTCTTTTGGTGGAATTTACTTGCCGCTGGGTCTTTTATTCTTTGTGCTATAAACAAAAAAAGAGCAAAAAATTTGAAGAAAAAAAAGTTTTTGTTTCTATTATAAAGTTTTGCAAACAGGTGATTTTTCTCCATCACTGATGTGCGTTGATGAGGTGGCACTGATAGGCAACACTGATGGGCACTGATGAGGTGGCACAGATAGGCAGCACTGATAGGCAGTACTGATGGGCACTGATAGGCAACACTGATGGGCACCGATGAGGTGGCACAGATAGGCAGCACTGATGGGCACTGATAGGCAACACTGATGGGCACTGATGAGGTGGCACAGATAGGCAGCACTGATGGGCACTGATAGGCAACACTGATGGGCACTGATGAGGTGGCACAGATAGGCAGCACTGATGGGCACTGATAGGCAGTACTGATGGGCACTGATGAGGTGGCACAGATAGGCAGCACTGATGGGCACTGATGAGGTGGCACAGATAGGCAGCACTGATGGGCACTGATGAGGTGATACGGATAGGCAGCACTGATGGACACTGATGAGGTGACACGGATAGGCAGCACTGATGGGCACTGATAGGCAGCACTGATGGGCACTGATGAGGTGGCACAGATAGGCAGCACTGATGGGCACTGATAGAAGGCACTGATAGGCAGCATTGATAGGTGGCACTGATGATGCTGCACTGATAGGCGGCACTGATGGGCACTGATGAGTGGCACTGCTGGGCGGCACTGATGGGAACAGCTGGGTGGCACTGCAGGGCACAGGTGGGTGGCACTGATGGGCACAGGTGGGTGGCACTGCAGGGCACAGGTGGGTGGCACTGATCATCAGGGTACTGATCATCAGTGCCCGGATGATCAGTGCCGATCCCTTCGCTGACAATTGCCGGTTCTCGGCAGTACTTTTCTCACGCTGTGATAGTGTGAGGAAAGTGCAGCCGATAACCGGCAACTGTATTTACCCGGTGATCTGCTGTGTCATTGGACACAGCTGATCACATGATAAAAGGCCGCTGTTATTGGCCGTTTACCATATCACATGATCAGCTGTGTCCGTAGGTCACAGTGATCGCTGGGGGCGCGCAGGGCGCTGTGTTCTGGAATTACATCCATGGACGCCGTCCCAGGATTACACAACTGCGCTATAGCCATCCTATAGTGCAGTTGGGAAGTGGTTAAAAAAAAATCATCCTTGACTTCCAATCTAGTGACTTTGCCTAGGCCCAGATAATGTAATCAGTCTACTGCATGCAGGAGGAAACATTTCCTCAGTCTCCTATCTCCCAGTGATCAGACTGTACATTGTAAGTTTGTTACAAGTCACAAGGTGAGCTGCTGCAGCAGGGGCAGATCTGTGTCAGACATTTGTGAACACAGGCAGGTTCCCTACTGGCTCGGAGCTATAGCTCTCTAATCTCCAAAGATCATGCTTCCTGCTGATTGGGGAGTTCTAGTTTTGACTCAGCAGGGTACTGACCTCTGTAGAGAGACTGCTGCTTCCAGAGAACAAGTCTCCTTTTCTGGAGCTGCCGGCAGAGGACAAACTTTTTTGCTCAGGCTGTGGCTAAAGCTTTCTAAAGAAAGCTAAGTGCAAGGCTTTGAACACCTTTTGTTTTGCTGTGACTGGAATGTATTGAGATAGGACCTTAAAGCCCAGCTCCATGAAAATGGAAAAAAAATGTAACCCTTGCATATCACTCCCACCCCCCCCCCCCCAAACTGCAAGGGTTAAATGCTTATTATGCCTATTGGTTACTGTACATGCAGCTTTACCTGACTCTGATCAGCTAAAATGAACTCTCCTCCACCTGAAGCTCCGGTCTATGGGTGGAGCCTCAGCATCATCACATACAATGAAGGAACATCAACACTATATTGTATGTTTAGGAGGCGGGGCGTGTGACAGGAGCTGGTTGCAGCTTACAGAGCAGGCTTCAGGGAACCAGTCACAGTGCTGGAGGGAGCCTGCTGGAGAGAAGAGCAAGGGAGGCATCATCTCCATAACCCTCTTCCCCTAGATGAAATCAGCAATTAACTGGGGGGGGGGGGGCTACCACAGGAGTGTATTTTTTTCTTTTTCATGGATTCGGACTTTCATTGTTATGGTATATAGTGTTGATTTTATATGTATTCATTTATTTTTGAGGTTTATTTTATATTTTGCATTTTATATTTTTTTATAACATTTTATTTGTTTTTTTATATTATATTTTGTTTTTTTGAGTTTATTTTATATTTTTTTGCATTTTATATTTTTTATAACATTTTATTTGTTTATATATATTATTTTTTGTGTTTATTTTATATTTTGCACTTAGTATTTCTATATAAAATTTTATTTTTTATTAGCGATGCACCGGTTCCGGTGCCGATACAGAGCATGTTCACGAGTACTTGTACTCGTGAAAATGCTCCCCATACCTCTAACCAATACTTTGCGGTGCGATTTGCATCAATACAAAATGTATAGGTGCAAACGGCACCGCAAAGATTAGCATGTGATTTGGACAGGAATGCAATTCCCGTTAAATCGCGTGTGGTTTCCCCACTGCTCCTGTGTGAATCCAGGCTTGTCATAGCCTAGGTTCACACAAGAGCAGTGTGGGAAACAGGGGCGGACTGACAACTCATGGGGCCCCCTGGGGCAATAGGGGATCATGGGGCCCCTGTGTCCTTGCCCAAACTCAAAAAAGCCTATGAAAAAGGTACCAGGGGCATCTCATGGGGCCCCCTAGTTTCCAAATGGTCAGTCCGCCCCTGGTGGGAAAACTCCCTGCACCAGACCCATGCTGTCACAGAAGGAAAAGCTGGGGATTTGAAATCCCGCAAACTTCTTTCCTCTCAGTACAGGGATGACAGTACGGGCTAGACGACTTTTGATTGGTCAGCACTGCTATGGTGCTGACCCATCAGAAGCTGTCTAGTCTGTACTGTCATCCATGTAAGGAGAGTAGATAAAGCCACATCACAAATCTTGGGATCTGAAATCCACGTGGCTTTCTCTTCTCTCTTTGCATGGATGACAGTATGGGCTAGACAGCTTCTGATTGGTTAGCACTGTGGCAGTGCTGACCAATCAAAAACTGTCTAGACCAGACTGTTATCCATGCACTGAGGGGAGAGAAAGCCGCGGGGATTTCAAATCCCAAGCTTTTCCTTCTCTGGCAGCATGGGTCTGGTGCAGGGAGGTTTCCCGCACCACTCCTGGGTGAACTCGGGCTATGACAAGCCAGGTTCACACAGGAGCAGTGGGGAAACTGCATGCGATTTGAACAGGAATCGCATTCCTGTTCAAATTTCATGCTATTCTTTGGGGTGCAATCTGTGTTCATACATTTTGTATAAATGCAAATTGCACCGCAGAGATACTTGGACCGAAAGTATTGATACTTCTAATTGCCAACCAAAATAGAGTATCAGTGCATCCCTATTTTTTATATAATTTTATTTTTTATTTAGATTTTCAGTTTTTTTGTGTTTTTTTTATATTTTGCATATTGTATATTATATTATAATATCAATTGTATTTTTCTAATATATTTGTATTTTTTATTTTATATTTTGTGTTCTTTATATTTATTTTACGTTTTTTATTTTATATTTTTATTTCAAATTGTATTTTTTATATATTTTTATATATTTTTTTATTTTATGTTTTGTGTTTTTTTGTGTTTATTTGAAATATTGCATTTTATATATGTATATAAAATTGTATGTTTTTTGAAAATTTATTTTTATTTTATATCTTGGGTTTTTTTTGTGTTTGTTTTATATTGTGCATCTCATGTTTTGCTCTAAAAGTTTAATTTATTAATATATATATATTTTTATATCTTGTGTTCTTTATGTTTCTTTTAGACTTTGCATTCTATATTTTTATATTAAATTATTTATACGCCTCGATTACTGCAACTCCCTCCTCATTGGTCTGCCGTTACACAGGCTATCCCCCCTTCAGTGTATTAGGAATGCTGCTGCTAGACTCATACACCTTACCAACCAATCAGCATCTGCTGCCCCTCTCTGCCAATCCCTTCACTGGCTTCCACTAACTCAATGTATAAAATTCAAAATACTAACCACAACATACATCCACAACACTGCCCCTAGCTACATCACCAACCTCATCCACAGATATCGGCCAAATCGCCCGCTCCGCTCCTCCCAAGATATCTTCCTCTCTAGCTCCCTCATCACCTCCTCCCACGCTCACCTCCAGGACTTCTCCAGAGCCTCTCCCATCTTCTGGAACTCCCTACCACAGCATGTCCAGTCAGCCCCCACCCTGTCTGCCTTTAGGTGATCTTTGAAAACTCACTTCTTCAGTGAAATCTACCCCACCTCCACCTAAGAACGGTACTTGAATCACCTCCACCAGATCATCCTCCGCAGCTATCACCTTTTGTATCACCTCCCCCTTCCTTTAGATTGTAAGCTCCACGCGCCGGGCCCTCCTATTCCTTCTGTACTGAAATGTAATTGTATTGTCTCCCTTCATATTGTACAACGCTGAGCAAACTGTTGGCTCTATATAAATGCTGTATATTAATAATTATATATATATATATATATATATATATATACACACATGGGCAGCACTGTGGCTAAATGGTTAGCACTTCCGCCTGGCAGTATAAGGTCGTTGGTTTGAATCCAAACCATGGCACCACCTGCCTGGAGTAAGCATGTTCTCCCTGTGCCTGTGTGGGTTTCCTCCGGGTACTCCGGTTTCCTCCCACACTCCAAAGACATGCTGGTAGGTGAATTGTCTCCTGTCTAAATTGTCCCTAGTATGTGTATGTATGAATGTGAGTTAGGGACCTTAGATTGTACGCTCCTTGAGGGTTAGGGACTGATGTGAATCTACAATATATATGTAAAGTGCTGCGTAAATTGACAGCGCTATATAAGGACCGGAAATAAATATATATACAGTATATACACATACACTGTATCATTTTATATATATATTTTTTTTGTGTGTATATATATATATATATATATATTTAAATTGTATAGTGTATGGACTTTGGTATATTTGTTCCAAATTTGTCTTTTCTATATTTGGACTGTGAATGTGAATTTCCTCTTCCAAATGACAAAAAATCCATCTTCCACCAATCTATTGCTTGTGGATAATACTGTACTCTGCATCTCTCTGGGATTGTGTGCTGTGAAATGACAGGTGCTCTTCGGCAGTTGAAGTGTACTCCTGTGTCGTATGGAACTTGCCGTCCGCACCATATTGTCTTTCCAGAAATATCTCTTTCCATAACCCTGAAGTTAATGTATTTTGTCTGTTCGGAGCCCCCCACCCCTCCACCCTCCTCCTAATGCACACTGCCTTTCTCTGGCAGCAATTACTGTGTAGGGCTTGGGAGCACGGCGACAACTTCTCATTGGTCAGTGTCAGGCGCGATTCGCTGGAGAATTCCTCCTGACACCAATGTGACCGTGGGGACTTCATCAACACCTCGAAGGGCCCGTGCGGCCAAGCTCAGCGACTGACGTGACAGCAGGAAAAGGTCCAAGGTGTATAGATCTGTTTTCTAAAAATGCCATCTCTAGACGTCTCCGCTCATCAGTATGCAGCAGACACAGCGCCAAGGGCACAGGGATTATCTGCCATCGCGGAGAGCGGATCTTGCCTGCAGTTTGCTTGAACAGTAGCTGTGCAGCTTCACTTAATACTCTGGGAAAAAACTTCATCCCCATTTAAAGAAAGCCGGCTCCTGAAATGTTCTGTTCAACCATTGCTAAAGTGCCAGAAATGACATAATACGGTATATCAGGTATTGTTCAAGATAGACTCCAGCAAAACGGTGAGATGCGAAGGTGAATCCCTCATACTGACTGTTGCCTGGAAATGAGAGCTGACAGGTTGTAGTGCCAACCCAATGGCTGCAATACTTCATATCAGAGGTCTCCTATCACGTCAGAGGTCCCCCTATCACATCAGAGGTCCCCCTATCACATCAGAGGTCCCCCTATCACATCACGGGTCCCCCGATCACATCAGGGGCTCCCCATCATGTCAGAGGTCTACCCTTGACGTCAAAGTCCACAATATACATCAGAGTTTCCCCATCAAGTCAGAGGTCCCCCCTTCATGTCAAAGTCCACACTTTGCATCAGGAGCCTCCCTTCATATCAGAGGAGCTCCATCACATTAGAGGCCCCCTTCATGACAGAGATCCCCCATCACTTCAGAGGTTCCCCCTTCATGTCAAAGTTCACATTTCACATCAGGAGCCTTCCTTCATATCAGAGGTCCCTAATCACATCAGAGGTCCCCCTATTACACTATTGGTCCCCATCACACCAGAGGTCCCCACTTCCTGTCAAAGTCCACACTTCACATCAATAGCCCCTGGTTGTCTCATCAAAGAGAAAGGCCTGGATGTCTCATCAAAGAGAACCTGCCACCAAAACAAATCATCACAAAATAAATCATCACAGGACTTTTTGTCCTCTGTATGAAAAAAAAAAATTAAGTAAAAAATTTTTTTTTTGGTAATTGTAAAAATGTAAAGTTACACCAAAGCACATAAAATACCCCCCACCCCACAAAAAAATATTTGAGGTCCCTCACCCCCACATAAACGCACACGTTGAAGGCAACTATGCATGGAAACATCAATTGCGATACATACACTATATTGCCAAAAGTATTGCGCCGCCTGCCTTTCCACACACATGAACTTAATGGCCCCCCAGTCTTAGTCCGTAGGGTTCATTATTGAGTTGGCCCCGCCCTTTGCAGCTATAACAGCTTCAACTCTTCTGGGAAGGCCGTCCACAAGGTTTAGGAGGGTGTCTATGGGAAGGCTGGACCATTCTTCCAGAAGCACATTTGTGAGGCCAGGCACTGATGTCAGACAAGAAGGCATGGCTTGCAGTCTCCGCTCTAATTCATTCAAAGGTGTTCTATGGGGTTGAGGTCAGGACTCTGTGCAGGCCAGTCAAGTTCCTCCACCCCAAACTGGCTCCTCCATGTCTTTATGAACCTTGCTTTGTGCACTGGTGTGCAGTCATGGTGGAACAGGAAGAGGCCATCCCCAAACTCTTCCCACAAAGTTGGGAGCATAAAATTGTCCAAAATGTCTTGGAATGCTGACGCCTTAAGAGTTCCCTTCACTGGAACTAGGGGGCCAAGCCCAACCCCTGAACAACAACTCCACACCATAATCCCCCTCCAGCAAACTTTACACTTGACACAAAGAAATGCCCGTAGCGAAAGAAAGAAGAAATAGCGCAGGGCATACATGACTAGGCCCAGAGTGGGGGAAGGAAGAGCAGAAAGGGTTAAGGTAGCTCCAGGAGGATTTTGTTATTGTTAGTGGGGGGTAGCTGATTGGTAGAGGTTGGTGTAGGTGGGGTTTTGCTGCACCTTAGGATGGGAGGTTCTGTGAGGGGGCGTCAGTTAGCTGGACTGCAAGAGTGTGAGCTTGGTGTCTGTTTAGCACACCTTGCTTCAGGCCACCTTTAGCCCTGCCATGGACAGCCTTTTGGCTCAGCTGCAGGAGGCAGCAGAGGACAGGGGGATGGACTGGCTGCAGAGCCGTGTCTCGGATCTCTTGCAGGATCCGGGCTCATCTCCTGCAGCAGGGGGGCGGGAGGGCCCACGTGCTCGGAGGTCTAGGCCTCCGGAACGCTTTAGCCCGGGCTCCCCCCCCCCCCCCTCCCAGAGCTCAGCACCACCATGGGAGCCCCGCTCGGGCCCCTCCGGCTCCGCTTGCAGGGCGCTCCCTTGCCTCTGCTAGCGGGGAAGCCGGGAGGAATCCCCGCCATCGGCGGAGCTCAGTGGGCGGGGCCTCGTGCGGGGGAAGCCCCTCCCCCCCCGCCCACACGGCATGGAGGCGGAAGCAGAATCTGCGGCTCCTCCACTGACAAGGTGCCGGTCAGGGAGGGAGCCCTGCGTGGGAGGCGCACAGCTGCGGCTGCCGGGCTGTCTCCTGTTGCGGCCGGCGGGCCCCCTGAGAAGTCTGGGGCTCCGGCTCCAGTGAGGCAGCAGCGTGGGATCGGCACTGGACGGAGTGCAGCAGGGAGTTCTGCGGCTGCTGGGCTGTCTACTGCTGCGGCCGGCGGGCCCCCTGAACGGTCTGGTGCTCTTGCTCCACAGCAGCATCAGCGGAAGACTGGAGCTGGGCGGAGGGCAGCTGGCAGTGCTGCAGGTCGGAGCCCAGGGACGGCGGTGAGCGTGTCTGGTGCCGGGAGGCGGAGTCGTGAGCGGCACAGACCAGCAGGACCCGTGGCTCCTGAGACCGGGAGGCCATCTGAACAGCGTGCGGAGGACGAGAGGTCGGAGGGCGAGCTGTCGGAACCCGATGCGGGGGCGACGGCTGGCCGCTCTACAACGGTGGATCGTGAGCACGCGGCTGAAGGGGCATCTCCTGGGCAGCCTGGTGAGTTACCTGTTCTGGGGTCTATCTCTTTTTCTTCTGCGTTACGGGACCTGCTGGGGGGTGGTAGGGCCGCTACGGTGGGCGCGGCCTCTGCGGCGTGCACTGTCGGCGTTCCCCCGTCGGGTATGGGTGGGGGTCTCGGTGATGTGATTTCCGGTTTGCGGGACCTGTTGCGGCGTCTTGAGTGGGGCGCCTGGGCCTGCTTCTGCGTGGCTCCCGCCGGATGGTGGGGAAGGTTTCGGGGTTCTTGTACAGGACAGCGGGGACGTGCGGCATCCGGGGGTCTCTTCTCCGGGGTCTGGGCTAGGGGTTGTTCCGGCCACGACAGGTGATCGGGGTTCTGCGGCCCCCTCCGCGGTGTTGGGTGCAGATTCGAGGGTGTCCGAGCCTGTCGGCTTGGCGGACTCGGCCAGGGGCGAAGTGTACGTGTGTTTTGAGGGCCCTTTGGGTGCGCATTTACAGTCGGAGGTACGGGAGTAGCTTCGGAGTAGGGAGTACGTTGATATATTCTCACTCTTGCCTTTGGAGCGTTTTCCTTTTGAAGGGTCCTGGGTTGACGAGAGTAGGCAGGTGGAAGCGAAGCAGCGGCGTTTTCGTTTTATCCCGCGTACCTTTGCAAATTGGTTGCAGGAGTTCGCGATCATGGCTAGTGATTAGGGAGGAGGCTCCTGAACATTGCTCGGCACTGTTCTGTTACCTTGATGCCATTGGTGAGGCTCACGGGGTTTCTGGGGGTACTGCGTGGCTTCGGTACGTTGAGCAGTTTAGGCAGCGGAGGGCGGTTCGCCAGTCGTTGCGTTGGGATCATAAGGACGTTGGCCTCTGGATGCAACTCATGACACCGGCGAGGGCCCCTGGTTTGTTTTTTCAGAGCGGGGCCGGCGGTTCGTTCTTCCCGGGACAATCGGCCTCCAGGCGTCAGGGGTTCTTCTGGCAGTTCCAAGAGGGGACGTGTTGATTTGGTGGGTCTTGCCGTTTTAGGCACAAATGTTCCGGGTGCGGGGGCTCCCATCCCTTGTCGCGCTGTTTCCAGCGGGGTCGAGGCCTTTCCGGAGAGCATGCTGGTAAGAGGGACGACTCCGGTGCGAGTGGAAAGGATGGGGCTTTTCTTAAAGAGGTATCCTGATCGCGCAGCTGCAGTGTTGCTGACGGCGGGTTTTTTCGGAGGGTTTTCGCATCCCGTGTACTTTGACTTTGATTCCTCCCTTAGCTCGGAATTTGCGGTCGGCCTTGCGGCATGAGGAGGGGGTTTCGGCTAAGTTGCGTAAGGAAGTGGGGTTGGGACGCATGGGGGGGTCCGTTTGCTTGCGCTCCGTTTTCGGATTTGGTTGTTTCTCCCTTGGGGGTTGTGCCCAAGAAGGAGCCGAATGCGTTTAGGTTAATTCACCACCTGTCCTTCCCTAAGGGGGGGTCGGTGAATGATGCTATTGATTCGGAGTCATGTTCGGTGTCTTACACGTCTTTTGATGTGGCTGTTTTCTGGGTCCGTCGGTATGGGCGCGGTGCGCTCATGGTGAAATCGGACGTTGAGTCGGCTTTTCGGCTGTTGCCAGTCCATCCGGACAGTTTTCGTTTTTTGGGTTGTCATTGGCAGGGCTATTTTTACGTTGATAAGTGCCTTCCTATGGGGTGTTCTATATCTTGCGCTTTGTTCGAGAGGTTCAGTTCATTCGTGGAGTGGGTGGTGCGGGATGTCTCAGGGGTGAATTCGGTCATCCAATATTTGGATGATTTTCTTTGCGTGGGTCCGCTAGATTCCGGAGTATGTGCAGTTTTGCTGGCCACTTTGCAACACTTTGCTGAACGTTTCGGGGTTCCTCTGGCGGTGGATAAGACTGTGGGCCCGGCTATGGAGATGACTTTCTTGGGCATTGTTTTGGATTCCGGCACGATGGAGTGCCGCTTGCCTGAGGTTAAGCTGGTGGCTCTACCAGGGGAACTACGTGGGGTGCTGGGGCAAGCGAAAAATTCAGCTGCGGGCCTTACAGTCGTTGTTGGGCAAAACTTCACTTCGCTTGTCGGATTCTGCCCATGGGTCGGGTGTTCTGCCGCCGGTTGGCGGCGGCGACGGCAGGGATTACCTCCCCTTTACATTTTATTCGGTTGACTCGGGATCATCGGGAGGACTTGCATTTGTGGCACACCTTTTTGGATTCGTTTAATGGGCGGGCTCTCTGGATGTCTGGCCCTGTTAGCAATTTTGACTTGGAATGGTTCAGGGACGCGGCGGCGTCGGCGGGCTATGGGGCTTTTTCCAGGGTTGATGGAGTACGGCCTCGTGGCCAGCTTCCTGGCGGGAGGTGGGTTTTCTTCGCAACTTGGTGTTGTTGGAACTTTTTCCGGTGTTGGCGGTTGAGGTTTGGGGAGAGGATTTTCGAAATCTAAACGTGCGTTGTCACTGTGACAATTTGGGGGTGGTTCAGGTCATCAATCGGGTCTCAGCTTCTTCACGACCGGTGGTGGCCTTGCTTCGCCATTTAGTGTTGCGTTGTCTGCGTCTGAATGTTTTTCTCCATGCGGTGCGTCTCCCTGGGGTTGATAACACCGTGGCTGACGCTTTGTCTCGCTTTCAGTGGGACAAATTCCGAGAGGTGGCGCCGGCGGCGGAGCAACACGGGGTTCCTTGTCCCGACGGGCTGTGGGAGATTGCCTTGGAGTCCTTGCGGGCTGGATCCGGCGTTCGGTGAGTGAGGCGACTTGGTCTGCATACTCTAGGGTCTGGTGGGAGTGGCTGGATCTGCTACAGCGGGTTGAGATTGATCCCTGGGGGCCGGAGGTGTTTTTGGCGGTATTGTACTTTGTGGCGCGGAATTTTGAGCGGGGGGTGTCGGCTGCTGCGGTGGATCGCCGACTGGCGGGTTTGGCATTCTTCTTTAAGTTGCAAGGGTGTCAGGATTTCACTGAAGATTTTTTGGGTTCGGCAGGCTCTCCGGGGTTACCGGAGCGCTCATCGATGTAAGGATTCTCATCGTCCGGTGTCTTTTGAGTTGTTGGGGTCTTTGTTTGTGCATTGGTGGTCTGTGTGTTCTTCGGACTTTGAGGTGTGCTTATTTCGGGCGGCTTTTGCGGTAGCCTTTTTTGGGGCGTTGCGTATTGGGGAGCTCGTTAGCCCGTCCAAATCGGTTCTTGGGGGGTTATTGGTGGATGAAGTCAGGTGCTTCGGTGAATGGGTGGAGGTGCTGGTACGTCGGTCTAAGACGGACCAATTGGGACGTGGTGGTCGGGTGCGTTTTTTCGTTCTTCCGGCTTCGCTGGTGTGCCCAGTGCGGGCGGTTCGGGAATTTTTGTCCGGTCGTCCAGTGGGGCATGGGTGTTTTTTTCAGGCACGCTGAGCGGGAGCTGGTGCGAGATGTCAAGCTGGACTTTCTTCAGTTGCGGCGGGCTTATCCGGGGATGGTGGTGGTGTGGTCCGACATTGTCGCCCGTGCCTCTTGGCGTTGGGCGCGGTCGGTAGAGAGGCTCAACAAGGCTCGGATTAAGGCTAAGAGAGAGGTGGGGCGTTTCTTTAGTCACCATGGGGGGTTAGTGGTCTGGCGCTTGGAGTTGGAGGTGGATACTTGGCGGTATCTCAGGTGCGATGGGGTACATTTGAATGCGGTTGGGACGGATTTATGGTCCCTGGATCTGCAGGATGGCATGCAGCGGGCTGTTCATTTGTGGCGTGGCACGCATGGGTAAGGGCTTACCCAGCATGCTGTGGCGGTTGTTGGTCTTTGGAGGCGGTTCTTATTTGGAAGGTAAACAACAATGGTGTGGGACCCATCCGTGGTATGGGATGCCCGGGGACATTCCCAGTTAACCAAGGTTTAACTGGAAGGTGGTGGTGCTGCACTGCGGACGGTATGGTTGTCTCCGAGCTGGTTGGTTGCGGCTGGAGGCCTAGTGTATATGGTTGTCCGCAGGTGCATTTCGGATCGTTTTGGGGTGCCTTCGAAGACCAACAACAATTATGTGGGTTTCTGTTATAAGGAATGGTTGGTGTATTGTAACTTGAGTTGTTAATAAAAGGCCATGTTGGCCATTTACTCCAAAATTGGTGTTATGTCTTTTGTTAGTATAATTGGTTAAGGGGAAGGGGGTTGGTGCGGAACGGTAATGATGGTAATGGGGAAGTGGACGAGCCTATCTCTGGTGCAATAGTCATGCAGTCAGGCAAGTACCGTTCTCCTGGCAACTGCCAAACCCAGACGCGTCCATCGGATTGCCAGAGAAGCGTGATTTGTCACTCCAGAGACCATGTCTCCACTGCTCTAGAGTCCAGTGGCAGCGTGCTTTACACCACGGCATACAACGCTTTGCATTGCACTTGGTGATGTAAGGCTTGGATGCAGCTGCTCGGCCATGGAAACCCATTCCATGAAGCTCTCTACACACTGTTATTGTGCTTATCTGAAGGCCACACCAAGTTTGGAGGTCTTTAGCTATTGACTCTGCAGACAGTTGGCGACTTCTGCACACTGTGCGCTTCAGCATGCGCTGACCCCGCTCTGTCATGTGACGTGGCCTACCACTTGGTGGCTGAATTGCTGTTGTTTCCAGTTGCTTCCACTTTGTGATAATCCCACTAACAGTTGAGCGTGGAATATTTAGTAGCCAGGAAATGTCACGGATGGACTTATTGCACAGGTGGCAACCTATCACGGGACCACGCTTGGAGTCACTGAGCTCCTGAGAGCGACCCATTCTTTCTTTGTAGAAGCAGTCTGCATGCCTAGGTGATGATTTTATACACCTGTGTCCATGGAGGTGATTGGAACACCTGAATCACATGATTTGGATATGTCATCGTTCACACTGGAGTGACAGCAATATTTCTAGCACCAGTCGTCCTTCGTACCACTAAGCTGATGACCTGTAGGGGATTTTAAAGTGCCACACATAAAAAATATAGAGTACAGAAGTTTGCTGCCACTTCATGAGCGCATGCAAATTTAGGGTTTGACATGTTGGGTATTTATTTTACTCGATGCAACCTTGTCCTTTATATTTTATCAAAAAAACTGGGTAATTTATTGCGTTTGTGTGCCTGAAAATTAACTTTAGTGTATTTTTCACTGAAATTTTTCATTTCCTAGACCTTTGCAGTAATATCATAAGACATAATATACTGGAACTACCACTATTTTATTGTCTGGGGTGTCTGATTTCAGAAAAAATATGTTTTGTGGATTTATGTAATCTTCAGGCTTAAAACTATATTTTTAAAATATGTATTTAAAATAAATAAAAACACGCAAGAATGGCCCTGGCAGTGAAAGGATTAAAAGTAAATAAATACTGGAATTGAACTTTGATAGTTTATCGGTTACAGATCCCAGAGCAGGTATACAGATCAGGTGTTCCATGTGTAGTGTTACCCTATTGAGGGCCACTGTATTTGTTTGGATTCTCCTTAAGCTCTGCATGGCCAGGCAACACGCATTTTCCACACTTGGAGTCAGTAATACAGTCTTTGAGCTGATTTTTAATTGTTTTAATTAGGGGTTAACAACTTGGATGGGGTCTAGAGGTATATGAGATGCCCAAGGAACTGCAAACTTGAGGACAACTTCTTAGCATCACTACCGTACAAAAAATGTGGATCAGGAACAGGGGCGGACTGACCATTTGGAAACTCGAGCACTGCCCGAGGGCCCGGGGTCAGTAGGGGGACCCATGAGATGCCCCTGGTACCTTTTTCAGAGGCTTTTTTGAGTCTGGGCAAGGACACAGGGGCCCCATTATCCCCTATTGCCCGGGGGCCCCATGAGTTGTCAGTCCGCCCCTGATCAGGAAAAATATAACACTGTCTCTTTTAAGGAACATTGAAGTCCCCTTGATGTACCGCCTCAGACCCCAGATGAATATTTCCTCTTCACCCAGCTGCACTGAGGGATTCCAAGAGCTGACAATTAAAATGTTACTAAACCCACAACAGTACAATCAGTCTGTATATGCAGTAAAACATGCTTGTTATACTCACTGTGAAACCTAAGGGGTTAATCCTCTGCATTGTGTAAAATGGCTGTTTGATCCTGTCTTTTTTGATCCTCCCCTTTTCTACTGTCCCCAATCTATCTGCCAATAGAACAGATCCTTGGGGGCAAGCTGCACATGTTCAGTTTGGTGTGTATTGCTTGAGTTTTTTCTAATTTTTGGGAGGGTGCATGTGATCAGCACAGGGCCAATCAGCACTCTCCAGGTAGAGGGTCAGGGGTTATGCAGCCTCATAGGACAGTGAGAGGAGAATGAAAACTTCTTCTACAAGCTTTAACTAGTGCTCTGCTGGACACTGATAGAAGTAACAAGACTGCTATATACTGCTGATGAGAAAAGGTATTTAGCAATTTATATTTACTAAAATAATTGCATTTCCATGTTATGTGTACTGTAAGTAGTCCCGGATGAGAACTAGTTGGGTTTTGCACCTAAATACCCTCTCCCTTTGTCTGGCCCGGGGGGTGTAGAATTACTCACACTGCCCTGTCCTATCAGTGTGGTGGGTTGGCTTTCAGGCCCTTCGCTGGGCTGGCTCTTTCCCTGCTGCACAGGATGTCCTCCCTAAGAGACCTTGAGCAGTGGAGATCCTTCTTTCCTGTATTCTGCCTGTAGGTAGGCTACCCTCCCTGGGGCAACCTCCTGAGCTCCACACTCCATATTTCTTTCAATCCATCTTCCACCTGACTCCCCTGCTGCTCAGGCTCTGTCACATTTAAGGGTTGCCCTTGGCCACCATGCCTGGCCTCCTGCCTGTGAATTTGTCAAGTTCCCTTAAACATGAAAATCTGGGCCTCCTCCCCTCTCTTCCAGAAAGTTTGCAGAGTTTCTGGAAAGGTGGGAGAGCTCTAGAAGCCCTGACCTGTAGAGCCTCCCAGCCTGTACTGAGGTGAACTCCAGCCTCACTTCTAGGCCGACTCATCCCAGGCTACTACCCAACATAAACAAAGCCATTCACTAGACTATACACATGTATACTTTGAAACCTGGGGATCAGCATGATAGGCCTGAAATGACCATTTCCCACAGTGGGTACAGTTTCAGCCTACATACCTTCCTTATAACAGGATTCCTTTTAGTATATGGAAATAATGAATGGGCCTGCAGCCAGTGTGTACCATAAACCTTCCTGCTATGAGTTTGCTCTCTATAACCAGCGAGTCCCCAGCCTGCCACCGGAATCTACATTCCATTTCACACTGCTACGCTGGCATGTCCCGCAGAATCGCACAATCATATTTTCCACCAACAAATATGTGAGCGGAATGAAATACAAAAACGTTGGTGTCACTGGGTGCTTTCTCAGTCATTCTGCTCCATCTGGCCGCACAGCTGTTCCATGGCCAAGATGAGTAATTAATGAGCAGTGCGCACTAACGAGGAACATCTCTTTCTCCAAGCGCCTTCTTTATCAAGAGCGTTTTGTTTCTTTTTTTATTTAAAAGGGAGCCCTGGACAGAAAACAGCCATCGAAAAAAAAATGGAAAAAAATTGCATCTATTAACCCCTTGTCTACCAAGGTATAGAAAAGGATCTGGTAGAGTGATCAAATTACTGCCAATCACCTAAATATACACAGTATAGAATGCAACAATGGCAAACCCCCTGGAACTTTAGAGGCAGAACCACAAATAAAATTTGTCTAAAAGGCAAAATGCCAATTTTTATTAAAGAAACAAGACATAAAAGTAGAGGCCCTCATTGTCCTATGAATAAAATAACATCATTGCTTTTTGCACTGGTAACATACACATAGCACAATGTCCTATAATGATATACACTATATTGCCAAAAGTATTGGTCCGCATGCGTTTACAAGCACATGATCTTAATGGCATCCCAGTCTTAGTCTGTAGGGTTCAATATTGAGTTGGCCCGCCCTTTGCAGCTATAACAGCTTCAACTCTTCTGGGAAGGCCGTCCACAAGGTTTAGGAGGGTGTCTATGGGAAGGTTGGACCATTCTTCCAGAAGCACATTTGTGAGGTCAGGCACTGATGTCGGGGGAGGAGGCCTGGCTCACAGTCTCTAATTCATCCCAAATGTGTTCTATGGGGTTGAGGTCAGGACTCTGTGCAGGCCAGTCAAGTTCCTCTACCCCAAACCCGCTCATCCATGTCTTTATGGACCTTGCTTTGTGCACTGGTGTGCAGTCATGTTGTAACAGGAAGGGGCCATCCCCAAACTCTTCCCACAAAGTTGGGAGCATGAAATTGTCCAAAATGTCTTGGTATGCTGACGCCTTAAGATTTACCTTCACTGGAACTAAGGGGCCAAGCCCAACCCCTGAAAAACAAGTCCACACCATAATCCCCCCTCCACTAAACTTTACACTTGGCACAATGCAGTCTGGCAACCACCAAACCCAGACACATCCATTGCCAGACAGAGAAGCATGATTGGTCACTCCAGAGAACACGTCTCCGCTGCTCTAGAGTCCAGTGGCGCCGTAATTTACCCCACGGCATCCGACGCTTTGCATTGCACTTGGTATTTAAGGCTTGGATGCAGCTGCTCAGCCATGGAAACCCATTCCATGAAGCTCTCTAGGCACTGTTGTTGTGCTAATCTGAAGGCAACACCAAGTTTGGAGGTCTTTATCTATTGACTCTGCAGACAGTTGGTGACGTCTGTGCACTGTGCGCTTCATCATGCACTGACCCCGCTCTGTCATTTTACGTGGCCTACCACTTCATGGCTGAGTTGCTGTTAATCGTGGAATATTTAGTAGCCAGGAAATTTCACGGACGGACTTATTGCACAGGTGACCACCTATCACGGGACCATGCTTGAATTCCCTGAGCTTCTGAGAGTGACCCATTCTTTCACAAATGTTTGTAAAAGGTACCAGGGGCATCTCATGGGGCCCCCTACTGACCCCAGGCCCTCGGGCAGTGCCCGAGTTTCCAAATGGTCAGTCCGCCCCTGTATAGTGTATATACCCCATCATACAAAACTACGCCTAACTACAACCTACAATGGTGTACTGAGGTCAGCTTGGGTGGAGGCTTCAGATAGATCAAAACATGTTTCGGAAAGAGATTTCCTTCTTCAGGGGAAAAAGTATGGGTATAGGTATCTCTATAATATAATGTATCACAATTAGTAACAATTCAAAGAGAGACACTCGTATATCAAATATAAATTTGCATGTGCAAAAACAGATCAGGCTATTATATATATTAGACTTACATTTGAATATGTGTATAGAGTATTACGTTAAAAGCATCAATGAGTTAGATGGAGCTGGTGTTCACCATCATGTACAAAAGCTGTCTGGGGGGCACCCATAGATCCAGCAGGTAGCCGCAAGGTCCTGTCACAGTGGCACTAGAGGGACAGGTACAGAGTCTATAAAAATTCAAAAAATAATACATTTGTATAGGGATAAACCTCACATTGACTCTACATGGAAACCAGTTAAAGCGAACAAGTCTCACCAGTCCATAGGATGTAGGCCAAGCCCTATGATCAGGTAAATTAGGTCCAGTCGAAAGAGTAGGCTAATGTGGTGGACAAAATTTAGGTGGTGTCTTTAAGAAGAAGCACCCCCAAATTGGCCAGACAGCTCAAAGAGCTGGTTGACAGCGCCGGTTTGCCTGACACACCTCGTGGAGGCAGCGTGCATTAATAGGCACGTCCATGCAGAACGAGGATGCTGTGTCCAAGGGCATCAGCACATGGATAAACAAGGAGCTTGGGCCTGACGCATGACTATATTTTCTACCAAGATATATTTATAAATGACCTGCGTTTATGGTTAAAACAATCTCACAGCTGCTGCGCCTGATGTGGCTTTTTGGCGCAAAGGGAAAAAAAGTAATCACTTTGTGGGGCTCTAAAGGTGTGCCCAACCCGCTGGCGGCATCTACAGTGGTTCAAAGGGTCCCGCTTTCCACTGGAAAACATGGGACCATGGTAAATGGCTTCTTCAGTGACAGGAGGGGTGTTCCCCAGGTTCACAACTGTAATTCCCCAGCCACTGTAGCCAAGCATACCGCTGATCAAGCAAGATCTGGGCTTGATTAGCTGCTCTGGAGAGTAACGGAGACAATGGAGACTAAAAGAACTCTCATGTCTCTTTTAAGAGGGCCTGTTACCTGCCCAATGCTATTACATAGATGGCTTGGTAGCCCCTTTGTGATAGCAATAAAGTTAAGTTAAATTTAAAAAAAAAAAAGTGTAAAAAGTTTATATAAAATAAATAGAAATAATTTTAAAAAAGTTTTAACGCACCCTTGTCACCCCATACATGCCCAAATTCAAACACACAGAATAGGGTGTACATGTGTAGCTAAACATAAATTGCGTCAACACTGATGTATCTCCGGAAATGTTCAAGTGGGAACAATTATTCTAGGGCCATAAGTCTTAGTTAACTGTAACTTGATAACCTGTAAAGGCTTTAAAAGCATCATCTATGGACAATTTAGGGTACCAGAGTTTTTTGCGATTTCATGGACGTGTACTTGAGATGCTTGGTATCTATTTACTCGACACAACTTCATTTTTAATATTTTATCAAAAATTGGGTATAGTATTGTTTTTGTTTGCACTAAAATTCATTTTTATATATGAAGTTAAAAAACCTCCAGCCTTTACAACCACTTTAAAGAACAAAAAAGCAGGATTTTCACTCTAAATCTAGAGCTTTCCCCCAGATCACTTCTTTTCTATCACTAGATATCCTTAGTCTGGCAGCCAGCATCACTCAACCTATTTTCTCTAAGCCCAGATTATCATGGGCCCTCTCCCAGTGAAAGGAGAAGCAGCACAGTGATGGGATTACCTCTTTGTCACTCTGTTCTCTGTTTCTGTCAGCATGCTCCTTATCAGCACATTAACTGGTTGGCTCCTTCTACTGCTTCTGCTGAGTTCTGCTGTACAGGGACTGCAGGCAGGACTGGCTCTAGCATAAGGTAGCTTAGGTTGCCAGGATAAGGGGGGAGCGCTAAAATCACAATGATTAAAATACCTTTTTCGGGGGGTTGCATTGTGGAGCGCAACAACCCCCCCATACCCGGTGTACTGGAACCATGAGTACCTACCGACCACCCCTCCCCCCACATACCTATCCCCTATACCTAGTCTAATGGAACCGTAACCGATCCCATACCCGCACAAGCCCCACTGACCAACGGCGCTGGCACCAGCATAAGGCTGCTTAAGCAGTCACTGTAGGGCACCAGGATGGGAGGGGTGTTAAAATCCAAATCCCCAGCCACTTGCTTGGGGGATTTGGATTTTTAAAATACCCATCTTCCGTTCCCAAACTAAAACTTCCACATTGCGCCTGGAAGGAGAGGGGGTACAGTGTGGAAGTTTTAGTCTGCCTCACCTGCCAGCTGCCTGTAGCCATTGAGGGGAAGCAAGGAATGCATAACTCCACATCTCATTACACACTGCCGTTTAGTGGCATATAGGGGGTTACATTATGGAGGGGAGGAGGTGGTAGCCAAATCTTCATTCGCCTGGGTACACACCGGCCCTGACTGCAGGAAGCTGATACCAAGCCAAATTCTGTTACTTATGCTTGTATGGTGTATCATTGATTACAGAACCTTCATTTGTGCTTTTTCCATCTGCTTTCTGCTAGAGTTCGGCTTTAATTCCTCTGCTAATCAGGCAATCCTAGACTATGCTAGGTACATCCGCAAACACGAGTCCCACTTTTCTGACACCTCTCACCTGTAGTCTTTCACAAATATCATCAAAGGGTTTTCATTCCTAACATGAATCACAGGAACACCTTAATCTTAAAAATGCATTTCTATTTCAAGTAACAGATAGTGAGCCTGAACCAGAGAGGAGGAAAGTTCTTCGGGAAGGAAGCTCTGTGTAGTAAACTCCTACGTCCATCTACAGCCCTGTACAAAAGTTTTGCGAATGACACAAATATTAATTTTTCCAAAGTCTGCTGCTTCAGTGTTTTTAGATCTTTTTGTCAGATGTTATTATGGTATATTGAAGTATAATTACAAGCATTTCATAAGTGTCAAAGGCTTTTATTGACAATGACTTCAAGTTTATGCGAAGAGTCAATATTTGCTGTGTTGACCCTTCTTTTTCATGTCCTCTTCAGTTCACCCTGGCATGTTGTCAATCAACTTCTGGGCCACATCATGAATGGTGGCAGCCCATATTTGCATAATCAATGCTTGGAGTTTGTCAGAATTTGTGGGGGGTTTTTTGTTCACCTGCCTCATGAGGTTTGACCACAAATTCTCAGTGGGATTAAGGTCTGGGGAGTTTCTTGGCCATGGACCCAAAATTTAAATGTTTTGTTCCCCAAGCCACTTAGCTATCACTTTTGCCTTATGGGAAGGTGCTCGATCATGCTGGAAAAGGCATTGCTCCTCACCAATCTGTTCTTGGAAGGTTGGGAGAAGTTTGATAATGAGCTGGTTGCTCGAAACATGTCAGGGGATCCACCCAAGCGACGCCATTTATTTATGAGAAGCCACTAACCACCAGGGAACCTACACACTAGACCTGGAAGTTGTTATGTGCTTATGTGAGTTGTTAACAGTTTATTTTGGATCTTAATCGAATAAAGGCATACTTCACTATTTAGCACCATTTTGCCCCCCGGCTCGTTCATTTCGAGCTTAGCAAGGTGGAGCGTTTTTTGGAAGCATGCTATCGGGAGTTTGAGCTTCGTTGGACCCACCAGGGAGACTGAGACGATCCCAGAGTGAGATTTACCATCCCCGATGACCGGATGCTGTCTTTACCGCTGATGGGGCCCTGATGTCCACCGATGATCCATTTGATGTCATACATACAATGCTCAGTTTGTATGTCCCTGTGGTAAGCGCATAATCGCACTAATTTTTCTGAACACACGAATCTCGATTTGGAACGCACGAATTACATCAGATGTCACCGGGTGTATCCCATACCTTTATATCAGCTAGCATTGATTTATGAACTCATTAATATAAGTTTTGTTTTTTCTTGTTTTTTTTAATTTATGAGTCTTAATACAAGGACTGCTATATGTTGTTGATATATGGTTGATCTCTATATCTATATATCAAAATATTATTCATCTTATCATTCCATAGCGCTGCATACCCTATACATATCGTTTCATTTTGAGGTTCTGAGGATTGCCTTATATGCCAGCGGCTCTCTCTGTGTTTTGCGCTCACTTACCTCTATTCTGATTTATACCAAAATGTAAATGTTTTGTTCCCCAAGCCACTTAGCTATCACTTTTGCCTTATGGGAAGGTGCTTGATCATGCTGGAAAAGGCATTGTTCCTCACCAATCTGTTCTTGGAAGGTTGGGAGAAGTTTCTCTCGGAGGATGTTTTTGGACCATTCTTTATTCATTGCTGTTTTCTTAGGCAAAATTGTGAGACCGCACCTTTGGCTAAGAAGCAACCCCACATATAAATGGTCTGGTATGTTGGCATGACACAGAACTGATGGTAGCGCTCACCTTTTCTTCTCCAGACAAAGAATTTCCGGATGCCCCAAACAATTGGAAAGCAGATTCATCAGAGAAAATGACTTTACCCCAGTCCTCAGCAGTCCAATCCTTGTACCTTTTTCAGAATATCAGTCTGTCTCTGATGTATTTCCTGGAGAGAAGTGGCTTCTTTGCTGCCTTTCTTGACACCAGGCCATTTTCCAAAAGTCTTCTCCTCGCTGTGTATGAAGATGCATCACACCTGCCTGCTGCCATTCCTGAGCTAGCCCTGCACTGGTGGTGGGCCGATCCCTCAGCTGAATCAACTTTGGCTCTTGGCTGGACTTTCTTGGCCGCTCTGAAGCCTTCTTCAGAACAATTGAACTTCTCTCCTTGAGGTTCTTGATGATCTGATAAATGGTTGATTTATATGCAATCTTAGTGGCAGCAATATCCTTGCTTGTGAATCTCTTTTTGTGCAAACCAACGATGACTGCACGTTTTTCCTTGCAGGTAAATTCATATTTGTGTCATTCTCAAAACTTTTTGCCAGGGCTGTATGTCTGCTGCAGGAAATAACTTTCATACATTTTGCTCCATTGCTCATAAACTGAATAAGATAATTACATCAAGAGAAATGGGGATTTGAATTATTATTGTCTCCTCTTTATAAGGCTAAGGTTTGGATCACATTACTGCATGCGCAGGTGCGTACGTCTGTTTTACATGGATTCCCATGCATTGTGTGGAGGGCAGCCCATTCATTTTGTTTACAATTAATTTTATTGTAGAATAGGAAACGTCAGAGCAGGGGCGGACTGACAACTCCTGGGGCCCCTGGGCAATAGGGAATCATGGGGCCCCTGTGTCCTTGCCCAAACTCAAAAACGCCTATGAAAAAGGTACCAGGGACATTATATGGGGCCCCCTACAGTGCCTGAGTTTCCAAATGATCAGTCCGCCTCTGCATCAGAGACACAGTCAGGGACAGAAGCACTGACTACCAAAAATAAAACGTACAAGTTTTCTGATGAATAATACAGTGAATGCACTGATATATAGACAAGGAAGCAGACTTAGTACACAAGCGCAATATATGAAAAGGGAAAATAAAACACATTAAGTTGCAAAAATGGGCAGACAATGAGAGACCAATGAGTTAATAATCTAAGAGAAAAGATTATCACAAAATCCTCATACAGAAGGCAGGAAATATGAAACACGGAGCCTCGCTGGATGCACATTAGTACTCAATACTCAGGACTCCCGAGGAAGTCCATCAGGTAGATATAGTATTGCTGGTATGGTACTAAAAAAAAAAACTTCAATCAGCGCAAATATTATGAAAACAAGCTGTGCAAAAATGAGAAAGAGAGGAACGAAGAGAAAAGAGACAAAAGACAAAGAAAGGGCTCCAGGGGGTCTAGGTGGAAAAAGAAAAAAAAAGAGAAATCTTATATCGACAAAAGGGTCTGGTCAAATCTGGACGGTTGGGATATATCAAGCCAAGGATGCCAGGTCTGCAGAAACTTTGTGTGGGTGTCTAACAGCATAGCCGTCACTTTCTCATTAACCATTATAAAATTCATCTGATCCAATGAATGTTTTATAAATACACCCCTTGGTGTCAGCCCTGCCCAGTTTTCTGTTGTTAAACTACTAAATCCCACCCATTCTCTCCATCTCCACAGCATAGGGACAGCATAGTTTCAGAGCGGTTGTGGCATGGCCAGGGGCGGACTGACAACTCATGGGGCCCCCGGGCAGTAGGGGGTCATGGGGCCCCTGTGTCCTTGCCCAAACTCAAAAAAGCCTATGAAAAAGGTACCAGGGGCATCTCATGGGGCCCCCTACTGACCCCAGGCCCTCGGGCAGTGCCCGAGTTTCCAAACGGTCAGTCCGCCCCTGGCCATGGCTCTATTCACCTACCAGGTCGTGTTCACTGGTGGTACTGCCTGCTGAACGTGACAGCGGGTGTAATTTTTGCGAATGTAAGTTAGTGATCTTAGATTGTACGCCCCTTGAGGGTTAGGGACTGATGTGAATGTACAATATATATGTAAAGCGCTGCATACATTGACGGCGCTATATAAATACCTAAAATAAATAAATATAATCCGAATGAATGCGAATAAATTCCTTGTTTTCATTATAATTTATTTCAGATTCGTTAAAATTCTTTGCTATTGTGACTCGGAGATTCTTAATCATTTGAATAGCAAAAATTCTGTCCAAATTTCGGTTCAGAATGAGCCACGTATGCCTCTGTATTACTGCCCATGACCATGACCAGAGTTCTTATGCGAAGTCTTTCTGCTCCTCCGATTATCAAGATGCTGGCAGCTGCTCTGCAGAACATTTGATTCCGTGGCTGTAAAACTTTTTTTCTAGAACAATTGTTGGACGACACAGGAAAGGGAATGAATTGAAGTCAGCAAACCGGGATGGTGGACGACTCCCAGCCATTATGTGTGATAGCACAGGTGTCTGCAATGATGTTTCCTGCTTTGTGCCCTTCAGTGACGCGCCTGAGTTCTCTGCTTCTGCTGTTCTGTTATCAGTTAGCATTGCAGAAGGAGAGGAAATCAAGAGGAACAATGATCCTCTGTGGTTTTCCTGGCTCACTGGGGAAGCTTTTCGATTCCATGCTGCTCGCTCCATGTGACTCCGTCGGCCATCTTGGGTCAGGCGGAGTCTATTTTGGCACGCGTTTTGCGAGTGAATGGTGTAGGGATAGGCCACCTGCCTGTCAGGGAAAGTGATAAGTGTAAGGGACAGGATAGGGACGCACCATCCTTCCTGGAATCCTCCCATTTGGGTACAGACCGGCCAGCTCACATTCCGCCTTCTGAGACAGACGCTGTTGGCACACCCGAAACCTGCTCTGTTCCACATTGCCGTTACAACCTGTGAATGTTGCCACAATGCTGTTTGTAAAGTTGAACTTTGACTTTAGGGCCCGGTTCACACCATAGAAACACAGTCTGGATGCATTTCTTCATACACGTGTTTGATGATTTTGTGACGCATTCCACTGCATTTTTTGAGTTTTTATACATTGCAGATTCTTCTTTTTTTTGGTAATTTGTGCGTTTTTGATGTATTTTTGATGTGTTCCAGTGCATTTTTGATGCGTTTTACTGCATTCAAGTACAGTTCTGTGCAGGAAAAATACAGCATGTTTTACTGTTTTTTTGGAACCGGAACACACTGGACCCACAAGCACTGGTGTGAACAATGCCATTGACAATCATGTAACCTACTTTCTGTGCATTTTGGATGCAAAAAAACATTCTTAAATGCATGTAGTGTGAACCAGCCCTAATACAAGTTCCGTTTCCTGCAACTGGACTCTGTGTATTCACTGCCTCCGCAACACACTGCACCTCCCAACGGATTTAGTTCACTGGTGTGAACTACAGGACACCTCCCCCTATGTTATGGTTAGGGGAGGGTTGTTAATGTAGTCACATGCCTGATGAAGGGGTGCTGCACTGCTTTGAAATGTCACAATCCTTTCCTGTGATGTGATGTGATCGCTGTAATAGGCCTTTTAATGCCATTTTGAAGATCCACAGTGTGATGGTAATAAATGCTTTGACCTTCTGTAGTCCTAGCACACTTCCTGCCCTAGGGTGACATCTCTGCTGCTTTGTAGATACAGTACAGAGGGTGAGTATTGTCATCATAGGACAGGAAGTCTGATCACCAGGTGAATACAGGGGGAAAAAAACAAATGCAGCCACCCTGACGTCAACCTGACAGAACACCTTTGGGATGAATTAGACTGCGAGCCAGGCCTCCTCCCCCGACATCAGTGCCTGACCTGACAAATGTGCTTCTGGAACAATGGTCCAACCTTCCCATAGACACCTCCTAAACCTTGTGGACGGCCTTCCCAGAAGAGTTGAAGCTGTTATAGCTGCAAAGGGCGGGGCCAACTCAATATTGAACCCTATGGACTAAAGGTGGGAATACACAATTAGAAAATCGACCGATCGGTCTTCCGACGACCGAGAGGCGTTCGTTCGTTGGTCAAAATCGTGGCCCACATTAACTAATCTAAGAAAATCGTTCGTCGGGCAATACGAAGTGTTGACGTCTTCCATACAAGTGGAAGTGATGCGGTGTGCGTGTGACCTTGTAGCCACGCCCTTTCGGCCAGAACGATCGATATACACAACAATGACCAGCAATGAGTATAATATCGTTTATTACATGACCTATATACATCAATAGTGATACATAAAATATAATCTGCACAATTCTGGTTTAATGATCTCATTGGGCCAATCTACTTTTAACATTTGGATTTTTCGTTCGTGTTTACAAAGATTCCTCGGACATAAACATCCGGGTCATCTTCTGTTTCCGCTCATGCGTGATAGCGCTTGATAGATTTTATTCGTACGACCGTCATACCACCGCATAGAAAATCGGTCGTTCATATACAAAATGACAACATTTTTTCACTGTTGTTCAACCGTTTTTTTTCATTCACAATATCGTTATCAGTTAAAACATCCCGCTCATCAACGAAGAGAAAATCATTCAATCAGTGGTTCCATGAAAGTTTTCGTATGATTTTCTTATTGTGTGTACGAGCATTAGACTGGGATGCCATTAACCTCCCTGGCGGTATGATTATTTCAGATTTTTGGTGCTGAAAGCGGTACCATTATTTTGCATGGAAATTTGGCTTTTTATATTTCAGTAATTTTTATTGAAGATTTTTATGACATAAAAATCATGTATGAATGGTTCATCGTTAAATATACAGTACAACTTAGCATGAAATATGAAATTTGAGATAAATTCCCCACCAGTTGGCTGGGGATAAAGGTGATACCTACAGCGTTAGCATGAGAGGTATGCTTGGAGTGCTCTGAACCATGTTGAGGTGTATAGGATCTTTAACCATTTCAGAACCGGGCAATTTTCCCCCTTCCTGGCCAGGCCATTTTTCAAGTTTCAGCACTCTCACACTTTGAATGACAATTGCGCGGTCATACAACATTGTACCCAAACTGAAAGTTTATCATTTTCTTCACACAACTAGAGCTTTCTTTTGGTGGTATTTAATCACCACTGGGGTTTTTATTTTTTGCTAAATTAACAAAAAAAAACAAACATTTTGAAAAAAAAACACGTTTTTCTTTGTTTCTGTTATAAAAGTTTACAAATAAATAATTGTTCTTCATAAATTTAGGCCGAGATGTATTCTGCTACATGTCTTTGGTGAAAATAACCCAAATTAGGATGTATTATTTAGTTTGTAGGAAAGTTATAGAGTTCACAAACTATGGTATAGATCTGAAAATTGATCAATCCTGAAGTACTGACGGCCAAACTAATTTCTTGAGGTCCAAGAATGTCAGAATAGTACAGATATCCCCCAAATGACCCCTTTTTGCAGAGTAGACAGTCCGACGTACTTCATAAGAGGAATGGCGAGTTTTTTGAAGTTGTATTTTTTTTGTCATAATTTTTCAGAAAATGAAAAAATTCAAAAAATTATTTTCACTATTTTTTTTTTAGATACTGTCACCAGTGCAGTACAGCGTCATCATATAACTGGCATGGCGGTGAATAGGGATACTGACTGGTGACAGTATGAAAAAAAATTATATATATATATATATTTTTTTTTTTTATTATTATTTTTAATTTTTTATTACATTTTTTAAAATTTTTTTAAAGATTTTTTTTCATAATTTACTATGACCAAAGTAGTACAATGTTACCATAGTAACATTGTACTACTTTGGGGAAGTGATCAGTATTTTTTTTTTTTTTTTTTTTACACAATTTGCTTATAGCAAAGAATTACTTTGCTGTAAGCAAGCATTTACCTGAATGAAATCGATTCATTCAGGTTTTTTTTTTTTTGTGCTTAGCTGTGATTTGGCCACAGCTAATCACATGACATGTGCATGTGACCTGCTGTGACCATTCACAGCTAGGCACTAGTATACAATGGATGGCATGAATGAAGCCATCCATTGCATACAACTGTCATGTGACCTGCTGTGATTGGTCACAGCAGGTCACATGGCACCGGCAACGGGGGCCGGTACTCAGATCTGTCATCGGCCGTGTCCGAGGTACACGGCCGGTGACAGATCGCGCCGCTGCGCAGCTCTGCAACCACGCGAACTGCGCATGTGCGGGAGGACGCCAAATGGCGTGCACCCGGAAAGCTGGAGCATTTTTGCGACCGCCAAACGGCTATAGGCCGGGTGGCTAATGGTTAAGAGGGGTGAAGAACAAGGATGGAGGAGTGGTGGGGGGGGGGGGGAAGGGTAGGTACACCAGTCTGAGTATAAGGGGTCATGGTAGTTCACCATTATATTATTAGATTTTAATGGAGCAATTTGGGTTTTGAAGCCAACGAGACCATTGTAACTTAAATGTGTGGTAGGTGGAGTTGTTGAGGGCTGATCTTCGTTCCATGTCACATTGGTAGTTAAGGTCTGTTATCAGTGAGGTGAGGGAAGGGGTTTTAGTAGTATTCCACAGCTTAGTAATGTTGATTTTGGCTGCAGATAATGTATGGATAATGACGGTACGAGAGTCTCGAGGGAATTTGTCAATTCCGATGTGGAGGAGCACAAAAGCAGGGTCTGGGTTTATTGGAGTATTAGATAGGGTAGAGAGCATTTGGAAGACGTTATTCCAGAAAGATCTAAGTGAATTGCATGTCCATAGTATATGGAGTGTTGAGCCTAATTCTCCAAAATGTCTCCAACAGGAGGAGGAGTGTTGTGGGTAGTACAAGGAAAGTTTAACGGGTGTCAAGTACCATTGGTGTAGAACTTTCAGGTAGGATTCCCAGTGAGAACTACATTGTGAGGCTTTATAGGTAATGCAGAAGGTTTTTTCCCACGAATTTGATGTAGTCGGTTGTGAGCAGGGGCGGACTGACAACTCATGGGGCCCCTGGGCAATAGGGGATCATGGGGCCCCTGTGTCCTTGCCCACACTCAAAGCACACCCAAAAAAAGCCTATAAAAAAGGTACCAGGACATTTCATGGGGCCCCCTATTGACCCCGGGCCCTCGGGCAGTGCCCTAGTGCTCGAATGGTCAGTCCGCCCCTGGTTGTGAGAGAGTCTTCTCCCAGTTAGATAGAGAGGTAGTTTGTAGGGTAAATTGTGAATTTATTATGTGCAAGTAGAAGGTAGAAATCCCTTTACCCGGGTATTTTGTTTTGTTAAGGAATTGGTATGCAGTGGTAGGAATTTTGGCTAAGTGAGGTAGGTTTACCGTTTGTAAGCAGTGAGCTATTCACAAGTAGGTGAAGTATTCAGTATTAGGTAGGTTAAATTTATGTTGAAGACTCTGGAAGGACTCCATTTTGTTGTCTGTGTAGAGGTCTATTATGTTAAATAGGCCACAGTTTTCCCAGTGTATTAGATTTAGAGAGGGGGTAATGAGGGGTAGTGTGTTAATTGCGGTGGGTATATGTTTGGTTTCTGTAGATGCAGCGGTTAAGAGGTCATGCCAGGCATGAAGTGAGGCTTGGATATATGGGTGGAAATTTGGCGTTTTATATTGTAGACCTGTAATTCTTAGGAATAACTCACTGAAACCTGTCCGAACAAGAGTCTAGTAAACATCCCGGGTAGGATAAAATTTGAAACATGAAATCATAAATTATAATTTAATAAATAATCATAAAAAATAATAATATAATAATAATAAATTTAATTCAATAATATAATCAAACCAAAAACACTGAAATTTGAAATAGAGCGCCAAGTTCGCACATCACTGAGCAAAGTCGCAAAATCGTTTTCAGTGTCTGATGACAAATTTCCCCCACGAATCATTATCACTCAATTCTGCAAGTGGTTCTGATTTACTATCGCTGTTCTCTAGCCGGTCTAAAACCGCATTTGACCTAAAGGGATGCTTTTTGGACGCCATGGATGTTTCTCAGTTTCCAGGCAGAAAGAACAGTAAAAATGCAGGCAGGGCGCCGGACAAAGTACTCGGGACAAAATGTATGTGACATGGTTTGATACAGTAATGTTATACTATGTGATTTTAGTGAATTTAGTGGTCACTTTTTGTCATTTTAAAATTTCCCGCTGTTCCGTCCCCCGTACGTCCTGACGCTCGCATGGGACGAAACCCGGAAGAAAGATGCCGGAATCCGCCGGAGGACATTGTCGGGGACACTGCAGGAGGGACATCACGGGAGCGCAGGACAAGGTAAGTGAAGAAGAGATCCCGGAGCAGCTCTGCAGTGTATTCCCGAGTGTAGCTCGGAGTTACTGCTTGTGGTACTGAAACTTTACCCCGAGCTACACTCGGGAATACCCCCAGGGGGGTTAAAGTTCATGTGCATGGAAAGGCAGGTGTCCCAATACTTTAGCAATATAGTATAATTATCGCTCAAGCACTCCTAACATCAACACCCAGTTACATTTGTCAAACTAATTTTATGCCGAAATGCTGCTGCTCCTGCCCAGGTGGGCAGTGTTTTTTTTTTTTTTTTCTGCCTCTCTTTCGTGCATGGACACACAGGATAACATGCAGGGACTTTTAGATGCAGAAATAAAAAACACCGGATGTCCCTAAAAACTTCCAATGTACATGAGGTCTAAGACTCCATTCACCCCTACGCAGGTGTGACGTGTTTTTTCCGTATCTTGTTTAGGGCAGTGCATTCATTCCAATGGGCTTCCCACCATTTAAAAAGCGCATGGCCCTTTTTTTAAAATTGCACTGCATCAAAACGCATAGTACATTGGTCCCATGCGTCTTGGCACGTGATTTTGTGCATGCGTTAGCAAACTGCGGGAATTCAGAATTACTTTTACCGTTGCACGCCTGTAAAAGGGATGCACATTTTAATACTTGATGGGAACGCTCACAGTTTTGGCACATATGTGAACCTAACCATGGGCTGGTATGATGCTACGTATTCCATTTTGGCTCTTGGGTTTAGCTGCACTTTAAGCCGTGAATGTCACAGCGATGCCCCTGATTGTGTATTGAATTCATGGCTGTCTCAGGTGTCTGTAGGTGACAGGTGCTCTTTAACTGAGGGATGCATTTAATGGAAACGCTGAGCGAAACCAATACCCTACTGATTATTTTCCTACTCCGACTTAAATAAAAGCAGCGGGCAGAGAGCTCTGAGGCAGCCTCTCTCCTCCGACAGAATAAAAGAGTGAGGCCTGCAATTGACGTCCAGTTGGCACTGAACAAAATGGTTTGGAATCAATAGGAAAATCAATGGTGGAGCGAGCACAGCTGACTAGAGAGAGCGCCCGGCACCTGAGCAGCTGCAGAGACTCTGCCACCCCCTGCTGCGATGACAGCATTCACACACCGCCTGTTCTTCATTGAAGCTGTAAAGCTTTTGTGATTTCAGAGAGAGCGTTGCAGGACAACAGAGCGTCTGTAGAGCTTGCCGATGCCTGTTTGTAAAGTGTGTCTGGTCATTACGGCCCCAGGGGGCCTCCGATATTTGTTTGATCACATTACATTTTAGACCAGTGGTCTTCATACTATGGCCCAGGGGTCAGATGTGGCCCTTTGCTTGCCTTTATCTGGTCCTTGGGTAGTTATTCCTCACACTGACTCCAACGATGAAGTACTATACCTTCCACTAACACCAACAATGGGGCACTATTCCTTCTACTGACAGCAGCGATGAGGCACTATTCCTGCCACCAAAGATGGGACACTATTCCTGCCACCAACACCAACAATTGGGCACTATTCCTTCTACTGACACCAGCGATGAGGCACTATTCCTGCCACCAAATATGGGACACTATTCCTGCCACCAACGCTAACAATTGGGCACTATTCCTTCTACTGACACCAGCGATGAGGCACTATTCCTGTCACCAAAGATGGGACATTATTCCTGCCACCAACACCAACAATGAGGTACTATTCCTTCTACTGACATCAGCGATGAGGCACTATTCCTGTCACCAAAGATGGGACATTATTCCTGCCACCAACACCAACAATGGGGCACTATTCCTTCTACTGACTCCAGCGATGAGGCACTATTCCTGTCACCAAAGATGGGACATTATTCCTGCCACCAACACCAACAATGGGGCACTATTCCTTCTACTGACCCCAGCGATGAGGCACTATTCCTGCCACCAAAGACAAAGATGGGACACTATTCCTGCCACCAACACCAATGATGGGGAACTATTCCTTCTACTGACATCAGTGATGGGACACTATTCCTGCCAAAAAAGATGGGACACTATTTCTGCCACCAACACCAACAATGGGGCACTATTCCTTCTATTGACACCAGCGATGAGGCACTATTCCTGTCACCAAAGATGGGACACTATTCCTGCCACCAACACCAATGATGAGGAACTATTCCTTCACATAAACCAGTGATGGGACATTGGTTACTCCTATTGATGCCAGGACATTTTCTACCCCCACTAGCCACCGTCTGCACCCCCTAAAGCTTGAAGACCAGTAAACTGATTCTTTGCTTAAAAAGTTTGGAGAGCCCTGTTTTAGACTGTAGAATGTGGTTAATGGCTTAAAGACCGTGTGTGTAGTGTGTCCTAATATATGACTTCCCTCAGAGGCCAATGACAGGACATCAGTCCTTGCCCCCAGAACCTCCTGGGATGTATTGTGCATATCATTTCCATTGGATCCAGTAAGGTGATCTAAGGTCAGACAAGTGGCTCCCTGGTTTGGAGGCTTGGGACATGCTCTTCTACTAACTACAGGCATCCGAGGGCCTGTGGCACAAGGTTACCGGTATACTGCATGTCTCTTGTCTGTGGCAGAATCCTAGCTCTTTGTGAAAAGGAAATAACCAACCCCGGAGGAATCAGACTACACGTACATCCTAAAAAAGTGTAGCTCTAGATCCTCCAGATTTGAATTCCTGCATCACCACACAGCTCTTGTGGTATTCAGCTGTAACTTGTCCTTGACCAGTGGTCTCCAAACTGCAGTCCCTGGGCCAGATGTGGCCCTTTGCTTGCCTGTAGGTGTCCATTGGGGACCTATTCCTCCTACTGAGATACTATTCTGTCCATTCATACAAGGCACTATTCCTCCCACTGACACCAACAATGGGGCACTATTGTTCCCACTGACACCAACAATGAGGCACTATTCCTCCCACTGACACCAACGATGGGGCTTGATTCCTCCTACTGACACCACTGATAAGGCATTATTCTTCCCTCTGACACCAATGATGAGGCACTATTCCTCCCACTGACACCAATGATGTGACACTATTCCTCCCACTGACACCAGTGATAGGGCACTATTCATTCTACTGACACCAGCAATGGGACATAATTCTTCTCACTGCTATAAACGATGGGGCACTATTCCTTCAACTATTACCAATGATGGGGCACTGTTTCCCCTCCTACTGACCACAAGTCTAAGACATCGTCTACTCCCACCTGTGCAGGGAATCAGTAAACTGAAATCTCTAGAAAGTTTAGAAAGTTTCTAGACCAATGGTCTCCAAACTGTGGCCCATGTGGCCATTTGCTTGCCTTTATCTGGCCCTTGGGGCACTATTCCACCAACTGGCACCAATGATAGGGGACCATTCCCCCTACTGACACCATCAATAGGGCACTATTTTTCCCCATGATACTAACAATGGAGCACTATTCCTCCAATTAAAACCAATGATGGGGCACTGCAGCCAGGGCATTTTCTACTCCCTCTGGCCACAGTCCAGCCGTCCTAATGCCTGAAGGACAGTATACTGCTTAGAAAGTTTGGATACCCCTGCTCTAGACCTACACACCAACATAATGCCACAAGAAGGAATGCCCCTAGGAAAAAGTACACACATGTGGAGGCAGAGCGGTCTTCCTTGAGGCAAGAAACTTTCCTTATATGAGTGCTGTATGCAATCCTTTAACTCAGAAAAACAGACATTAGTTTCCAGAGTCACACTGTAGATCAGACTTTCTCAACCTATTTAACCACAGAGGAACCCTTGAAAATGTTTAAAGGCCTTAGGGAATTATAAAATAAATAATAAATATGGACAAAAAATTGAATATTCTACTGAGCCCTTACATTGTTGGTTATTGTAGACCAGGGGTCTCCAAGCTTTCCAAGCAAAGGGCCAGTTTACTGTCCTTAAGACTTTAGAAGGGCCTGATTGTAGCCAGTTGGGGTAAAAAATGTCCCAGGCCTGGCATCAGTGAAAGTAAACAATGCCTCAGGTGTGGTGTTCAGTTGCAAAGTGCCTGTGGTCAGTAGAAGGAGGAATAGTGCCCCGTCATTGGGATTAGTGGACAGAATAGTGCCCCATCTTTGGTGTCAGTGGGAGGAATAACACCCATAATTGATAGTAGTAGGAGAAATAGTGCCCCATCACTGCTATCAGTGGGAGGAAACATCATTTGTGTGCATTTTGGAGAAATTATGCCCTACTATTGGTGTCAGTAAGAGGAATAGTGCCCCAAGGGCTAAATAAGGGCTAGCAAAGGGCCGCATTCGGCACTCGGGCCACAGTTTGGAGACCACTGTTGCAAAAGATCAATCTACCACTACTCCTGTCACAAGGAACCCATAGCTATCTTTGGAGGAACCCTAGGATTCCACAGAACCCTGGCTGAGAATGGCTGCTCTAGACAAGGTACCCAAGTTAGCATGCAATTCACCTGAAGAATTGGCCTACTCAGCCTGAACACCTCAAACAATATGGCTTCAGCATGCTGTCAAACTGGCTGTCAATTGCCTATTTCTGAATACTTACGTTCTTGGCAGTCAATGTCCTGCCCCAAAGTTCCCCTATTCTCTACTTCCATGAGACCATCTCAATGCTCAATCTCAATGTCTCTACTGTACTTTCCAATTTTCCACACGGTTCATAAAGAGAGACAATTATACCAGACACTGAAAAATATTAAATCTAAAGAGAAAAACTACTAGGGATTTAATATTTTTCAGTGTCTTGTAATGTGAGGATGAGGTACCAGTAAAACCCTTGGAACAAGTAGTTTGCACAGTCTCCTTCCCAGCTTTTGTAATATAACATGCCCCACCATCTCACTGATACTTCCACTGATACCATATTTGCAAGCTCCCCAGCTCTTCCTCTATTGTAAATGGCACTAGATTCCCTAATGTTGGCTGGTGTCAAAAATGAAGGGGAGCAGTGACGTTGCTCCAATAGTCAGGTAACAGTGCTCATGCTAAGGAGAAGAGTGGTGGGAAAGTGCTGGAAAGGTGACTTAGAAGCGCCTTGACAAGGGTAGAATATACGCCTTCCAACCTAACCAAGCCTGCTAGGTCATACCCTCCACCATCCCAGCTATACAAAATATGCAAACAAGTTTCTGGAGTCAAAATGGCCATAGCAGCCTTTTATTATCTAATAAATTATTTTAACATAGATAACATAACATTCCAAATTATAAACAGATGAAACCGTGGTGGTCTTTTGAGGGCCATAAACCCAACTTCACATTTTTGAAAACATTCCTTCAACTTAGGTCCCCAGCCTCAACCCACCAGCTCGGGGACAATCCTACTTATCCCCAGCCGAAACACACCGGCTCAGGGATAACCCTACTTTTCCGCAGTGACCACCTTTTTACCTATTCCGAGTTAACCCCTTGCTAACTGGAATGTACCGAGGTCCCCATACCACTGATGGGTCCCGAATCTGTATCCATACAGAATTCTTTCCTCCTCCAAAGACCAACCACCGCCAAGGCCGCCGTGACAATATAAACCAAAGCATGAAGGGGAGGGAGGGTGAGAAGCTTCTTCTTCTTCCAAACTTCCCCCACTGGCCTTCCTGAGGACAGACCCTCCTTTTCCTCCCTGGGAGACCTTCCCCAACATCCCCCATCCAATAAGGTAAGCCTTAATCCCCAAAACATCCTTCCCATAATTTAACCCTCTGTTGTCCCTCTATTCCCCCTAGTCATGTCAACCCTACGCTTATTTTTTTTTGCTCTGGGCCTACCTTTCCACTGACATTGTCACTTGGCCTTGATTGGTGTCACATTGCCCTGAATGGGAAAAGCGCTAATGACCCTTTAGGTTTTTGTTGGTGCAGCAAAAGTAAAAGATGGACACAGGATAACATATTTAATAAAACCATTACCTTGTCCTGTGAAGTAATCATGGCAACTTTCATGGTGTGGATCATACATATAAAAACCTCAATCACAGTAGCCATCATGGCGCAGTTGCACTCTCCCTTACCATCTGAAATCAAGCAGTTTCATATATCCCCTGTGGGAACATGGATCTCCCAGGGCAATGGTCACCATCGCACACCTTACAAAGTAGACCCAGAATGGTTTCTTTCTTCCTTGACCAAGCAACTTCTCCACACCAAACATCCCCTAAAACTCCCTCGTGATTTTCCAATTGGAGGGTAACTCCTCAAAAAGCAGGTTCTTGCCACAGAACTATGGAGGGCGAGCCACAAAACCTTCTAAGAGACTCTTGACAAGTGGTTGGCTTTAAGTGCCTTCCAGGGCATCCTAATGACAGATGTCACTGTCAAAGGCCAGAGCTTGTCCTGCTGTATAGGAGACCCTCCTTCACAGCCTCATGTCACCCCAACTGAAGGGGCCTCCAATTTTTTAAGACAGCCTTGCCATACCCCCAGACCCCAGCACTGTCAAACCGTAACAAATATAAAAGCCCATTTGCAAATATACAGGTGAAACTCGAAAAATTTGAATATTGTGCAAAAGTTCATTTATTTCAGTAATGCAACATAAAAGGTGAAACCAATATATGAGATAGACTCATTACATGCAAAGCAAGATAGTTCAAGCCGTAAATTGTCATAATTGTGATGATTATTTCTTACAGCTCATGAAAAATCCAAATCCACAATCTCAGAAAATTAGAATATTACATGCAATCAATAAAACAAGGATTTTACATAGAACAATATCGAACCTCTGAAAAGTATAAGCATGCAAATGTACTCAGTACTTGGTTTGGGCCCCTTTTGCAGCAATTACTGCCTCAATGCGGCGTGGCATGGAAGCTATCAGCCTGTGGTACTGATGAGGTGTTATGGAAGACCAGGATGCTTCAATAGCGGCCTTCAGCTCTTCTGCATTGTTCGGTTTCTTGTCTCTTATCTTTCCCTTGGCAATGCCCCATAGATTCTCTCTGGGGTTCAGGTCAGGCGAGTTTGCTGACCAATCAAGCACAGTAATCCCACGGTCATTGAACCAGGTTTTGGTGCTTTTGGCAGTGTGGGAGGTGCCAAGTCCTGCTGGAAAATGAAGTCAGCATCCCCATAAAGCTCATCTGCGGAAGGAAGCATGAAGTGCTCCAAAATCTCCTGGTAGACGGCTGCGTTGACCCTGGACTTAATGAAGCACAGTGGACCAACACCAGCAGATGACATGGCTCCCCAAATCAACACAGACTGTGGAAACTTCACACTGGACTTCAAGCATCTTGCAGTGTGTGCCTCTCCATTCTTCCTCCATACTCTGGGTCCTTGGGCCTCTCCATTCTTCCTCCATACTCTGGCTCCTTGGTTTCCAAATGAGATGCAAAAGTTGCTCTCATCAGAAAAGAGGTCTTTGGACCACTGAGCAACAGACCAGGTCTGTTTTTCTTTAGCCCAAGTAAGACGCTTCTGACGTTGTTTGTTGTTCAGGAGCGGCTTGATTAGGAATACGACATTTGAAGCCCATGTCCAGGATCCGTCTGTGTGTGGTGGCTCTTGATGCACTGACTCCAGCCTCAGTCCACTCCTTGTGAAAGTCCCCAACACTTTTGAATGGCCTTTTCCTGACAATCCTCTCCAGGCTGCGGTCATCCCTGCTGCTTGTGCACCTTTTTCTTCCACACTTTTCCCTTCCACATAACTCTCTATTAATGTGCTTTGATACAGCACTTTGGGAACATCCAACTTCTTCTGCAATTACCTTTTGAGGCTTTCCCTCCTTATGGAGGGTGTCAATGATGGTTTTCTGCATAACTGTCAGGTCAGCAGTCTTTCCCATGATTGTGATTCCTACTGAACCAGACTGAGAGACCATTTAACCACCTTCCGCCCGCCCTATAATAAAATGACGGGTGCAAGGTGGTTCTCTCGTTCTGATAGGACATCATATGACGTCCTACCATCCTCAGGGAGCGCGCCGGACACAGCGGATCACGGAAAGAGCTGAAGATGTCGGCTCGGTCATGTGATCAGCTGTGTCCAATCACAGCTGATCACATGTAAACACGGAAATGCCGGCTATCGGCATGTCTCTCCTCTCGAGCTGTCACGCTGACAGCTCGAGAGGAGGGGAGAGCCGGTAATCGGCTTTCCGCGGAGGTGACATGTACACTGATCATCAGGGCACTGATGATCAGTGTGCCCTGATGATCAGTGTGGCCCCAGAAGTGCCACCTGTCAGTGCTCATCAGTGCCACGTGCCAGTGCCCATCAGTGCCACGTGCCAGTGCCACATCAATGCCACATATCAGTGCATACCAGTGCACATCAATGCCACATATCAGCGCCCATCTGAGCTGCCTTTCAATGTCGTCAGTCAGTGCCACCTATCAATGCCAATCAGTGCCACCTATCAGTGCTGCCAATCAGTGCCGCCTATCAGTGCCAGTCAGTGCCGCCTAACAGTGCCAGTCAGTGCCGCCTAACAGTGCCGGTCAGTGCTGCCTATCAGTGCCGCCTATCAGTACCATATATCAGTGTCATGTATCAGTGCTGCCTTTCAGTGCCCATCAGTGATGCCTGTCAATGCCCATCAGTGCAACCTACCAGTGCCTCCTCATCAGTGCCCATCAGTGCCACCTATCAGTGTCCATCAGTGCAGCCTATCAGTGCCCATCACTGCAGCCTCATTAGCGCACATCATTGAAGGAGAAAAATCACTTATTTACAAAATTGTATAACAAAAACTAAGAAAAAAATTTTTTTTTTTCAAAAATTTCAGTGGTTTTTGGTTTGTTTAAGAAAAAATAAAAATCCCAGAGGTGATTAAATACCACCAAAAGAAAGCTCTATCTGTCTCAAAAAAATGATAAAAATATCATATGGGTACAATGTTGCATGACCGCGCAATTGTCGTTCAAAATGTGACAGCGCTGAAAGCTGGAAATTGGCCTGGTCAGGAAGGGGGTATAAGTGCCCTGTAGGCGAGGGGTTAAAGGCTCAGGAACCCTTTGCAGGTGTTATGGCTTAATTAGCTGATTAGAGTGGGACACCTTGAGCCGAGAATATGCCACCTTTTCACAATATTCTCATTTTCTGAGATTGTGGATTTGGGGTTTTCATGAGCTGTAAGCCATAATCATCACAATGATGACAAATCACGGCTTGAACTATCTTGCTTTGCATGTAATGAGTCTATCTCATATATTAGTTTCACCTTTTAAGTTGCTGCACTGAAATAAATGAACTTTTGCACCATATTCAAATTTTTTGAGTTTCACCTGTATTTGAAGAATTTTGTTCCTTTTTTTTTTTTTTAATGTTGTTATATTGTACATAAACCTCTACTTGGGGTAGAAGCAATATGTTTTTGGGAGCCCCCCGTGTGTTCCTTATTGGCTGGGGAGGCAGTTAAATTGCGCCTCTCTATTGTTCCATGGCAACTGCATTCGTTACAACAGCATACAAATATCATCTCCCTGTATTTATCATACAAGCCCGGGGCAAATCCGAAGGGCAGGTGTAAAAATAACTTCATCCTCATTTTCTTTGCTTTCTATTGTACAGCATTATTCTTTCTCCTCCAGGTGTTTATTTATTAACAAGTAGGGGATATCTGGACATGAAATCCAGTGGACGCTTGAAGACTGCAATTATTTTTCAAGGACATAGTCATTCACTATAGCATAGTAGTTCTGAGATGCTTCAGTGTAGCTGATTTACTTAAAGCGGACCTTCATCCTTTTTTTAATGTTGCTCTCCTATGCCTCCTCTCCCTCCCTTTAACAGAATTGCAAAAAAAAAATTTTTTCTTTTAAATTTAATATTTATCTCCCTAAAGTTTAGGTCCGTCATTCCTGGCTAGTTGAGAATAACATACATGAAGCCCCAACACTTTGCGTCACTCTGGATTTTGTTGTAGTGTGTCTGCGCATGCGTGCGATCCTGCGCATTGCCTCCTGGGATTTTTTCAGCACCCTTTCCAGTTGGCAAATCACAGAATCATGCACATGTGCAGAACTGGCAGTTTGCTGACAGGGGTCTGTGGTGTGTCCAGGGGCAGACTGACAACTCATGGGGCCCCCAGGCAATAGGGGATCATGGGGCCCCTGTGTCCTCACCCACAATCAAACCACACACAAAAAAGCCTATGAAAAGGTACCAGGGGCATCTCATGGGGCCCCCTACTGACCCAGGGCCCTCGGGCAGTGCCCGAGTTCCCAAATGGTTAGTCCGCCCCTGGGTGTGTCTTTGCATCCTCAGACACTCCATGGGGATCTACAAGGTCCTGTAGATCCCTGTGGCATGTCTGCTCATGCGCCAGAAATTAATTCAAGTTGGCGGCACCAGAGAGGAGCAGCATGGGGAGAACTTTCCCTTCAAGCAAGACAATTCTGGACTCCATTGACTAGTAAGCATGTTTTTTTTTTACTTTTATACAAGGACAATTTTGAAATTTTTTAAATTTTATTGTTGATAGTAAGGGTGGAGTTCCTCTTTAAAAGGTATCAATAGGAGTTTTACAGTATTATTTAGTAAAGGTGGTCTGTCAAATAAATAGAAAATTGTTTTCCTTTTCCTTTAGGGGCCTATACAGGTGCTCTACTTGGATGGGTGGTTAGTATATACAGTGTGTATGTATATATATATATTTTTATATATATATATAGCAAAAGAGAGAGAGTTTAGCTCAGGGGTGGGTTTAACTTAGAATTAAAAGGAAAGTCAAGTATATATGGTTTAGCTCGGGGGTGGGGTTTATCTTAGAAGTAAAAAAAAGTCAAGTGTATATGGTTTAACTCAGGGGTGGGGTTTAACTTAGAAGTCAAAAAAGTCAAGCATACAGTATATGGTTTAGCTCAGGGGTGGGGTTTAACCACATGCCGCCCAGCCACTGTATAAATACGGTGGCAGGACGGCACGGCTGGGCAAAACCACGTTTTAAAACGTGTGTTTTGTAAACAGGTAGGGGGCACGCGCGAGGCGCGCCGCTGCCCTACCTGTCCCGTCGATCACAGCCACGGATGTCAGTCGCCGGGTCACAGCCGGTCGTTACAGGCTATGTCCCGGCGATCGGCGACAATCGCTGACAGAGAGCACAGCTGCAGTAGCTGTGCTTTCTGTCAGTTCACTGACAGCTCCAGGACAAGCTGATCAGGACAGAAGTGTTTCTCTCTCCTGATCAGGTGTCCTGTGCAGTACACACCCCCGCCTCCTAGTAAAACACTCCCCTCACACAGTTAACCCTTCCCTGAAAAATAAACTTAACCCCTTCCTCCCCAGTGCCATTAGTACAGTGTCAGTGTTTTTTTTTTGCACTGATCACTGTATTGGTGTCACTGGGGATGTCAGTGACCCCAAGTCAGTACCCCCCAATGTCAGAATGTCCGCCGCAGTCCCGCCATAAGTCACTGATCGCCGCCATAAGTTGCTGATCGCCGCCATTATTAGTATAAAAAAAACTAAAAATCCCAGTATCTTTCCCGCCATTTGTAAACGCTATAACGTTCACGTAAACCAATTAATTTACACGTATTGGGTTTTTTTTTTTAGCAAAGACATGTCGCAGAATGCATTTTGGCAGAAATTTATGACTGAATTTGATTTTTAAATTTTTCTTTACTGGACATGTTTTATAGCAAAAAGTCCAAAATATTGTTTTTTTTCCTCAAAATTGTCAGCCTTTTTTTTTATAGCGCAAAAAATAAACACCGCACAGGCGATCAAATACCGCCAAAAGAAAGCTCAATTTGTGGGGAAAAAAAGGATGTCAATTTCATTTATGTACCATATTGCATGACCGCGCAATTGTCCCTTAAACTAGCGCAGCGCTGTATAGCAAGAAAATGGCGTAAGTTGCAGTATCTATACCATAGTTTGTAGACGCTATAACTTCCACACAAAGCAATCAATATACACTTATTGGGATTTTTTTTACCAAAAACATGGAGCAGAATACATTTTGGCCTAAATTTATAACCAACTTTGAGTTTACTATATATTTTTTATAGCTGAAAGTAAAAAATATTGTTTTTCTTCAAAATTTTTGGCCTTTTTTTGTTTATAGCATGAAAAATAAAAAGCACACAGGTGATCAAATACCACCGAAAGAAAGCTCTATTTGTGTGAAAAAAAGGACGTAAATTTTGTTTGGGTGCAGCATTGCATGACCGCGCAATTTTTAGTTGAATTAGTGCAGCGCCGAATAGCAAAAAGAGGCGTGGTCATTAAGGGGGGTAAATCCTCAGGAGGGCAAGTGGTTAACGTAGAAATTAAAACAAATTCAAGCATATATGGTTTAGCTCGGGGGTGGGGTTTAACTTAGAAATAAAAAAACAGTCAAGCATTTAGTAACAGAGTAAAACCAGGATCAGAGGGTCACACAGGCTTTCCTGGCAGACAAAGGTAACAGCTGAAACTTGTAGTGCATTCTCTTAGGCAAGAGTTAAAATGGATGATAGGTTCACTTAAAAGGTTGTGTATCTTTTTGATAAAAATCCATTGTTTTGGTTTCTCAGTGATCTGGTTAATTCAATGACTTAATTGCCAGGAACTTAAAAATCAGTTTCTTTATAAAACCCTCCTTAGGAGAACAGCAGCAGAAAGCAGACACTGATAAGACGCTCCTGCTGAAATGATGCCATGTGACTGCTGCCAGCCAATTGTAAACATGAACATAAATGAGGGTTCAACAGAAACATAAGTAACCTTTTTGATGCTTGTTAGTGCATTGTCCATTTGCAGACCTAAGGCTGGCCATACACTATACAATTTTCTGTCCAATTGCAGCCCAATTTCCTTTAGATTTACTTTCAACTATGTAGTGCAAGGGCTTGCCTGATTGGATACAATTGAAAGTGTTGTTAGGTTTGACCTCCTATTATATGGTTTTTGGTAAATCTAAAGCAGAATTCTCAAGAAAATTGTATGGTGTATGGCCAGCCTAAGATGTATGGTGTATGCCCGAAAAGACATAATGACTTATGCAGTACGTCCTTCTTCTCTTCGCTTGCCACCACACCCCAGTTTGACAGCCAGGACATTCTTTGGATCCCAGAAGGGGCCAGCAGCTGCCTCAGCTTAGAATGACACTATGTCTGGCCATAGATTATGTACTTTTCTTTCCTTCAACCATAGGATGAAGGAAAGAAAATTGCTTGATTTTCTCATCAACACAGTCAGTGTTGATAGGGGAATCCCTCCTGCAGCGCTATTGTATTCTGACCGCGGGAGGCTTCCCTGCCGTCAGAATACAATTATCACCACTGGCGCCTATAGCTGCCGGCAGAAATCGAACAAAAAAAAACTCGACAGGCAATTGATAGATTGACTTCAGTATAACCAGCCTACCCACAGATGGATCGATATTTCGTTCCATCTATGGATGGCTTAAGAGTTCTTTTACATAGAGTGCTGCTGAATCGGAGCTGAACGAGTCAGATGTTAGATTGTTGGTGCTCCTAATGCAGGCCATAGACAGGTCGAAAATCGGCCGTTTAAAAAAAAAAAAAAAATCGGTTGTTCAATCGGCCAACGTTACCACCAACAGTAAAAAAATTGGCTGATTTTCGTACTGTCTACGGCCAGCATTTTTATTTCTGTCCCTTGCAGAGAGCTCCGCTATTATATTTTACATGAAAAAGTCTTGCAGTTACAACAAAGTATCCATTTGTATCCATTTTGGATACAGATGGTTTTATTCGGATACAAATAAATAGATTGTTGCAACAGCAAGACTTTTCATATAAAATATAATAGCGAACTGGAATTCTTCTTCTTTTCTTCCTCTTCTTCTTTTTCTTTTTCTTCTTCTTTTTCCTCTTTTTCTTCTTCTTTTTCTTTTCTTCTTCTTTTTCCTCTTTTTACTTCTTCTTCTCCTTTTTTTTCTTCTTCTTTTTCTTTTCTACTTCTTCTACTTCTTCATTTTCTTTTTTCTTTTTCTTCTTCTTTTCTTCTTTTTCTTTTTTGTCTTCTTTTTCTTTTTTCTTCTTTTTCGTCTTTTTCGTCTTCTTCTTTTTCGTTTTTTTCGTCTTCTTCTTCTTTTTTGTCTTCTTTTTTGTCTGCTTCTTCTTTTTCGTCGTCTTTTTCGTCTTCTTCTTCATCTTTTTCGTCTTCTTTTTTCTTCTTCTTCTTCTTTTTCGTCTTCTTCTTTTTCGTCTTCTTCTTTTTCGTCTTCTTCTTCTTTTTCGTCTTCTTTTTTCTTCTTCTTTTTCTTCTTCTTGCAGATTGCTCATCTGTTCATGCGCAGATTTTTTTATCGGTAAAACAATTGGCCGAATTGCCCATCATTGCCGGAAAAATTGTCCGATCTTCAAAATCGCCCGCAAATTTTCCAACTTTACCGATAAAAAAATGTGCCAAAACCCCAAAAAATGGCCGACCAATTAACCCACTAACGGTGTGAAAATCGGCCGATTTTTTTTTCGGCCAAACAATTGGCTGATTTTCGACCCATCTATGGCCTGCAAAAGTTTGGATATGTAGCTTCTGCAATAATAAATGAAGGGTCCCAACCACATAGGGGGGTTATCACTTTTTTCACGAACTTCATTTTGATGGAATTTCAATTATTATATAAAATATAAATTAAAAATCTTGGTCAAGCTCACAGCATGGCTCCCTTTTGTTGTGGACAGTGACAGGTTCACTTTAAAGACAATTCTTATGTCTCGCATGATGCTAGGAATATTTTACAATATGTCCCGGATGTTGCCATGACTGTTCTCAGCAACACTGGCAATAAAATAACAGAGATTAGCAGTTAATCAAGTTATCCGACTTTAATAAAGTTTAATGAAAATCTCTAAGCTTCTGTCTGAGACATACCATAGCTTTATGGATCCTCTGAACATCTCCTATGTCGCTTTTGTATTGTTTTAATAGAGAGGAATGACGCAGTATTAGGCTCCATGTACACTGCAGCTGATAAACGCACATTTAGGAGCTTTTCTGCGTTTTTCTCAGCAGCCCCTGAACTCTCCCTAATGTGTCCTATGTGTCCATGTATACATCGTCATTTACAGGCAGTTGAGTTTACACTCGTTTTTTTGAACGCACCAAAATTGCGTTCAGGAGTAGATTTTATCAGCGTTTCAAATGTTTGCAAAGGTGTGTAAACGCGGCTAACCGCATTTATAAGCGTTTGAAATTTTTTTTAACTCTTCCATTTCCAGATGCTGTCCAGAGCCTTTTTTCATCATGAAAAATGCATGCAAAGCAATTTCCCGGTACTCAAATGGACCCGGTACACCATACTTTGAGGTTTCGCATGAAAGAAAATATGTTAGACACTGCTGCAATAATTTCTGCACAGAAATGAGCCGGAACACATCCAAACACCACAAAATGGAAGAAAAAAGACAGCTAATCTCAACAAATACTGCTCTCTCTGCTTCTGCTCTCTCTATTTTTCTCACAGTCTGAAATAGTTAATAATTTACCACTTTTCAGTGCATTCTGGGCATTTGGAAGGTTTTCCTGTGCTTATCTTTAACACTGCTGTCAATTGCCAGTGTTCAGAAGAGTTCTCCAAACACACCGTGTACGTGGAGCCTGTATGTTGAAGAGACCTTGCCTAGCTGTCAGACATGTACAAAGCAGAGGATTTTCCCATCAGTATAGGGAAGAGTTCTCTAAGGTGCATTCACACCTATGTGTTGGAATGCAGGGGAACACGCGTGTAATCATACATTGTGGTGAGAACAACCTAACACCCTAATACAACACACCAACAATGCACCCATAGGAACAAGACCATTATCTGTTTCATGCTGGTCATAATATATATACAGTTGCAAGAAAAAGTATGTGAACCCCTTGGGATTACGTGGAGTTTTGCATGAATTGGGCATAAAATGTGCTCTGAACGTCATCTAAGTCACAACAATAGAAGAACACAGTCTGCTGAACATAATACTACACAAACATTAGATGTTGCCAAGGTTTAATTGCACATAGCATGTAAACATTCACAGTGCAGGGAGGAAAACGTATGTGAGGCCCTAGCTTAATGACTTCTCCCAGAGCTAATTGGAGCCAGGAGTGAGCCAACCTTGACTCCAATCAGTGTGATGATATTGGATGTGTTGCTGACAGCTGTCCTGCCCTTAAAAAACACACACCTGTTTTGGGTTTACTGGTTTCAAGAAGCACTGTCTGATGTGAACCATGCCTCGCAGAAAAGAGCTCTCAGAAGACCTACGATCAAGAATTGTTGACTTGCATGAAGCTGGAAAATGAATTCCAGAGTTTATCAAGACATTTTGCAGGAAAACGTACGACCATCTGTCCGCCAACTGAAGCTCCGCAGAGGATGGGTGATGCAACAGGACAATGACCCAAAGCATACAAGTAATTCAACAAAACAATGGCTGCAACAGCACAGAATACGCCTTCTGGAGTGGCCCAGTCAGAGTCCTGACCTCAACCCGATTGAAATGCTGTGGCATGACCTTAAGAGAGCGATTCACACCAGACATCCCAAGAATATTGCTACACTGAAACAGTTTTGTGAAGAGGAGTGGTCCAAAATGACTCCAGATCGTTGTGCAGGTCTGATCTGCAACTACAGGAAACGTTTGGTTGAGGTTATTGCTGCCAAAGGAGGGTCAACCAGTTATTAAGTCCAAAGGTTCACATACTTTTTCCTCCCTGCACTGTGAATGTTTACATGTTATGTGCAATTAAACCATGGCAACATCTAATGTTTGTGTAGTATTATGTTCAGCAGACTGTGTTCTTCTATTGTTGTGACTTAGATGACGTTCAGAGCACATTTTATGCCCAATTCATGCAAAACTCCACGTAATCCCAAGGGGTTCACATACTTTTTCTTGCAACTGTATATATATATATATACAGTTGTGGCCAAAATTATTCAACCCCCAATGCTGTAAAGGGGTTTAGGGACTATAGTGTACATTTGGAATTGTATTCAGAATCAAATCCTACAAGGACGTTGTAACTACCCAAATGCAACTAAAATGACATCAATTGTTTATGTAATACAGTAGTAAATGGTTCTTATGTGGTTTCTTCATTGCCACAATTATTCAACCCCTTAAAGACTACCACTCTGAAGAACAGAGGTTCATACAGGTGCTTTCCATCAGGTATTGAAAACACCTGTGGATGTCACCGAGCAGCAATCAAGCATAATAAGCACCAATTAGGCAGCTTTAAAATGACTGTGATACTCAGCTCCTTCTAGACATTTACTGGTGTGGTTACAAACATGGTGAAGGCAAGAGAATGGTCCAGGAAGACAAGAGAAGAGGTGATTTCTCTTCACAGGAAGGGCAATGGCTATAAGAAGATTGCAAAGATGTTAAACATACCAAGAGACACCTTAGGAAGCATCATTCGCAAATTCAAGGCAAAGGGCACTGTTGAAACGCTACCTGGTCGTGGCAGAAAGAAGATGCTGACTTCGACTGCTGTGCGCTACCTGAAGCGTAGAGTGGAGAGAAGTCCCCGTGTGACTGCTGAGGAACTGAGAAAAGATTTGTCAGATGTGGGTACAGAAGTTTCAGCCCAGACAATAAGACGCACACTGCGTAATGAAGGCCTCCGTGCCAGAACTCCCAGGCGTACCCCCTTGCTGTCTCCAAAGAATAAGAAGAGTCGACTGCAGTATGCCAAAAGCCATGTGGACAAACCACAAAAGTTGTGGGATAGTGTTCTGTGGACTGATGAAACAAAATTAGAACTGTTTGGGCCCATGGATCAACGCTATGTTTGGAGGAGGAAGAACAAGGCCTATGATGAAAAGAACACCTTGCCTACTGTGAAGCATGGTGGAGGGTCAATCATGCTTTGGGGCTGTTTTGCTTCTGCAGGTACAGGGAAGCTTCAGCGTGTGCAAGGTACCATGAATTCTCTTCAGTACCAGGAGATATTGGATGGAAACGTGATGCAGTCCGTCACACACCTGAGGCTTGGGAGACGTTGGACCTTTCAACAGGACAATGATCCCAAGCATACCTCCAAGTCCACTAGAGCATGGTTGCAGAGGAAAGGCTGGAACATTTTGGAGTGGCCATCGCAGTCACCAGACTTAAATCCGATTGAGAACCTCTGGTGGGACTTAAAGAAAGCAGTTGCAGTGCGCAAGCCTAAGAATGTGACTGAACTGGAGGCCTTTGCCCATGAAGAATGGGCGAAGATACCCGTAGATCGCTGCAAGACACTTGTGTCAAGCTATGCTTCACGTTTAAAAGCTGTTATAACTGTAAAAGGATGCTGTACTAAGTACTAAGATTGAATGTCACTTGGGGGTTGAATAAAACTGATAATGCTGTGAGCACAGAAAAGACATTTGTGGTTATTTCATTATAACTGTTATGTTATATTTGTCTGACCTACAAGTGCCTCTTTAATGTAAATGTAAGCAAGATGACTGAATGATCAAAAGCAATGTCAAACTGGCCAAAACACTCAATTTCAGTGGGGGTTGAATAATTTTGGCCACAACTGTATATATATATATATAATTTTTTTTTTTTTTCCTTTTTACATTTTTTTTTTTTACAGAAAGCACTCAGGATTCCCAGAGCACTATGGGTTACCCCAAGAGACAACACAGCAGAAGCTTTGTCCTTTTGACTGTCTGTCTCTAGTTGTCTCAGATGGAGCTATACTCACAGAGGGATGTTACAATACCTCCAGAACCTGTCTATGCCCAGCCAGGGGCATGGTCTGCTAGCCTGGCCGCAGCGTGTCACACTTCATGACCTTTTGGCTATAGCAGGTTTTGCACATAGCTGTAAATGTAGGCATGGTTGTATGTGCTTTAGCACGTGTTATCATGCATTGTCTTGTGTCCATGATGATGGACTCTTTGGCTTGGAGGGTATTTTTTTTTTAAACGGAGTTGGCTTGGAGGGTATTTTACTACCGTCCTTCCTAGTGGCTGATGATGAGCCTTCTTATCTGCTACACTACGTGAGATTGTTGATTGTACTCAATGCCAGTTGCTGATCCCAGATCACCTGATGATGCACTCATCTCTGTTGCCAACTTTGCCCATACCTGTCATTCACCTTGCCTGCTGCCTGTCTCAACCTCCGCTTGTACCCTGACTATTTTCTTGCCTGCTGCCTGCTTTGACCCCTGCTTGGACCCTGACTATTCTCTTGGTTGAGGTCTGCCATCTCCTGTGCCTGGATATTGATTAGGCATTAAAATAGTCAGGGTACAAGCGGAGGTCGAGAAAGGCAGCAGGCAAGGTGAATGACAGGTATGGGCAAAGTTGGCAACAGAGATGAGCGCATCATCAGGTGATCCGGGTCAGCAACTGGTATTCAATTTTCTTGCCTGCTGCCTGGTTTGACCCTTGCTTAGACCCTGACTATTTTCTTGGTTGAGGTCTGCCATCTCCTGTGCCTGGATATTGATTAGGCAATAAAATAGTCAGGGTACAAGCGGAGGTCGAGAAAGGCAGCTGGCAAGGTGAATGACAGGTATGGGCAAAGTTGGCAACAGAGATGAGTGCATCATCAGATGATCTGGGATCAGCAACTGGTATTCAATTTTCTTGCCTGCTGCCTGGTTTGACCCCTGCTTGGACCCTGACTATTCTCTTGGCTGAGGTCTACCATCTCCTGTGCCTGGATATTGATTACACGCATGCCAGCCACCTGCCTTGACCTCTGCCTGGACACGACCTGCTGCCTCATCCCATCCTGTCTCTCCTACACAGTCACAATGCTCTGCGACCCCTTAGTTGGACAAACCTAGGGGCGACAACCTTGCTTTAGCTTTCAACAAAGTAGTCCATGGTCTGCTAGGGTCACCAGTCCTTTACTCTTTGAGGGGCTAAGCAGATGAGTGGGCTTCCCTTACACCTCGAGTCCTGGTTTGCTGGAGTTGATCACAGAGTGGAAAAGGTTCCTGTAGGAGACACTGTACCAGGTGCAGAACTGAGGACTCTGCAGCAGGCAAACTGGCAGCTAACAGATGCAGGATCTCAGATACGTGGTCAGGCAGGCAGAAGATGGTAACAAGCAGGCAGCAGAAGTACAAAATCAGAAACCAGAAGCAGAGTCAGGTCCAGGCCAAGGTCAGTATTGGGTGAACAGAGAAGGTACCGGAACAGCAGGCAGGAGACGAGGTCAGGGCACAAGCTGAAATCAGCAACAGGGTGTCAGGAGCAAGCAGAGTCAAACAGGACAGGTCAGTACACAGAAGCAGAGACATTAGGTCACAGGCAAACGGGACCACTCAATGACCTTCTGGACTCCTGCATAGCTTTAAATAGGTGCCAAAAGGTGCTAACATGTATGCACACATGCACAATTTAAGGCATGTACAGTTCTCACTCTGGATGTATGAGCTGTGCTATGCGCATGCATATATCTTCGTGCATGGGTGCGCACACGATTGACCTGACAGGGGTGCTCTTGTGAAGACCAAGCTGTCACCTAGACTCTGAGCCTTGGGAAGCCCACATTACCTGCCAGGGGTGTCCCTTGCTGTCCTATTCACTGTGCCAATTTCAGATTGAGTTATTGAGCTCTGTAAACAACAGGTTTCCGAATTGGGAAAATGAGAGGGGAAGCTTCCAAATAGATATGAGACTATATACACAATATTTCATATTTACTGGACATTTTTTTTTTATTTCTCATCATTATAAATAATTAAAGGAAACATATACAGCGCACTGTACATTCCCTATAAATAACTATGTAGCTAGTTACCTTTCTTGGAGAAGGGTTACAACCCCTGTCAGGTTTTACTGTTATCCAGGACTCCATTTTTTTGGGACAGGAGGTTAAATCTCCATTGAACCCCTGGAGAGCGGTAAAAACCTGACAGGGGATCTAACATTGTCTCCACTCTATCCAGAACAATTTATGACTTGCCATAGAGTGATTCAGACCAACCAAAACTGACATTTCAATAATAAACAATTGCTGTTGAGCTGAACCACCTAATGGCTTAGAATTGCAGATGACAATTTGCACCTGACCCGCTCTGACACTTTTTTATTTATTTATTTCAGATACTTATATAGCGCCGTCAATTTACGCAGTGCTTTACATATATATTGTACATTCACATCAGTCCCTAACCCTCAAGGAGAGTACAATCTAAGGTCCCTAACTAACATTCATATACAAGGGCCAATTTATACAGGATCCAATTAACCTACTAGCATGTCTTTGGAGTGTGGGAGGAAACCCACGCAGGCACAAGGAGAACATGCAAACTCCAGGCAGGAGGTGCCGTGGCTGGGATTTGAACCAACGACCCGAGTACTGCCAGGTGGAAGTGCTAACCATTTACCTTTTTTAACGGTAAGTAGAATAAAGGGTTGTTGGTGTTGCTCAATGATGATGACTTGAGTGGTTATCCAGAGCTCAAAATGTCGCTGATTGCTAAGTAGCTGCCTGGCGGTCGACAGGCTGAAATATTTATAGAAGCTAAAAATGCTGCAAATCTCAGAAGCCTGGCTCAGTAATTGGTCTTAGATTACATTAGCGGAGGCCACTTTGCCCCAGTGGCTGAGATTTAAAAGATTTAGGCCGCGGTGGGTGGATGGAGCCCGCGTGAAACACCTCTTTGTGGAGCCGCCTGTCAGCCCGTATTTTGGACTACAAGGACTCAACGTCGGCAAGGAGGGGGGGGGGGGCTTCTTTATGTGGCATTGATTCACAATAGATTTTGGGATTATGGCAGCCTTATTTATTCCACGTAAGGTTGTTTATATGAAGAATGGGATACAGCTGGTCTAGATCAATGGGCTATAGATGGTGGTCTATCCTGCAGATAGGGTGATGGGTAGGTGGGGGGTCAGATATGCTAGTACTCAGCAGGGTAGTGTCCTTGGATGTTCTTTGCTTCAGGCAGTCCTTCATTTCAACAAAAGTCATCCAAAAAATGTATTTGTGCATTTAACATATTTTATAGCGGTTATTATACTGTAAAAGCCTTCTTTGTGTAGGCACTCAAAAGCCATGAATGTGCTGCTGGGCTCCGCCATCTTGGATATGATGTTAGCAGCCCCTGCAATCTCAGAGCTGTCACTCTATAGCAATAGCCTCCAAACTGTGGCCTGTGGGCCAGATGCACTATTCCTCCCACTGACACCAACAGTGGGGCATAATTCCTTCCAGTGATATGAACGATGGAATGTAAATCTTTCTACTGAGACCAACAATGGGGCATAATTTCTTCCACTGATGGAACATCGTTCCTCCTACTGACACCAACGATGGAGCACCATTCCTCCCACTAACATCAATGAGGGGGCACTATTCCTCCCACTGACACCAATGATGAGCACCATTCCTCCCACAGACACCAATGATGGGGCCCTATTCCTCCCACTAAGATCCATGATGGGGCACCATTCCTCCAACTAACACCAATGATGGGGCACTATTCCTCCCACTGATACCAATGATGGGGCACTATTCCTCCCACTGATACCAATGATGGGGCACTATTCCTCCCACTAACATCAATGATGGGGCACCATTCCTCCCACTAATACCAATGATGGGTAACTATTCCTCCCACTGACACCAATAATGGGGCACTATTCCCCCCTCTGACACCAATGATGGGGGAACTAATACCCCCTCTGACATCAATGATGGGGCACTATTCCTCCCACTAACATCAATGATGGAGCACTATTCCTCCCACTGACATTAATGATTGGGCGCCATTCCTTCCAATGACACCAATGATGAGGCACCAATCCTTCCAATGACACCAACAGTGGGCATAATGCCTTCAACTGACAACAATAGGGCACTACTGCTCCCACTGATACCATGGATGGGGCACTGTTCCTTCCACTGATGCCAACAATAGGGCATAATTGCTTCACTAATATAACCAATGGAACCCTATAACTGACACCAACAATGGGGCATTATTGCTTCCACTAACACCAATGATAGAATTTTATTCCTGCCACCAATACCAACAATGGGGTATTATTCCTCCCACTGACACCAACAATGGGGTATTATTCCTCCCATTGACAACAATTATGGGGTGATTATTCCTCCCACTAACACCCATCATGGGGCACTATTCCTCCTCCTACTGACCACAGATGCTATGTAATCTTTTTACTCCCATTGACCATCAAGTCCGAGGCATTTTCTTCTTCCACTGGCCACGGTCTGGCACCCCCAAAGTCTGAAGAACAGTAAACTGGACCTTTGTTTACAAAGTTTGCTCTATATTATTCCCCTTTGCTCCTTTCCTGGCAGCTACATATAAGGTTATGTAGGTAGGTAAAGGGAGTGGTGGAGGAGCTGGGGCAGCACAGACAGTAATTAGGCACTTCCAGAAGTGCAGAGGGCTATGAGGTACAAGGAGGAGATGTGCTAGGGAATTGACTCTTCCTGAATTAATCACATTTTATAACAAGTTCAAAGGCGCATTGCAAGTGAGAAAAAATAATTTATGAAGGAAAACACTGCAAATAACACGCTTGATGTGATTTCCATATTATTCTATTGAGCCCATTTACATCTGAGCATCAATTGCTCAAGAACAGTACAGGAGCTTCTTTTAGGCATGATTGCATGTTTTTGCCCCCAATAGACTTCAATAAGTTGTTATTGTTTTGCAGTATGTTGACATCTAGTGGCAGTTTTGGGCCCCTGCAACTTGTTTACTAATGTGATTTTGGTATCTTCCACTGTCCTCCCCTCCTGCTTAGTTAAATAAGTCCTTGCTAGACCCTCCCCACTTCGTCCATGTTTCCTCTTTCAGCATTATTTATTCACAGAGACAGGGCTTGGGAAAGTCATTGTCTCCTTACCAGAGCTTTTATACTCAAAAATAGGTGCAGGAACTCCCTCCTTCTATTTAACCTCGTCTCTGCCCCCTGCCCACCTCTGAGCACCCTCACTTGGTTCCACCCTCTTCCCACCTCCCAGGACCTCTCCTTTTAGAGAATACACAGCCAAGTTTAATTTTTCGGTGCTAAATAATTTGTATGGAATTTGTTAGTGAAAACAAAAGAAGAAAAAAAGATCCCCCGCAGCCAGCAGCAATAGACCCCCCCCCCCCAGCAACAGCAGATTCCTCCAGCAACAATGAACCCCCCCAAAACAAAAAGCCACCCTGGCAACAATAGACCCCCAGCAGCTACAACAGATCTCCAAGCAGCAATAGACTCTCCAGCAGCCAGAAACAATAGATAACATACCCCTCCCTCAACAGTAAATCACTTCCAGCAACAATTGACCTCCACTCAAGGGCGGACTGACCATTTGGAGGGCCCGGGGTCAGTAGGGGGCCCCATGAGATGCCCCTGGTACCTTTTTCATAGGTTTTTTTTTTAGTTTAGGCAAGGACACAGGGGCCCCATGATCCCCTATTGCCTGGGGGCCCCATGAGTTCTCACTCGGCCCCTGCCTCCATAAACAATATATCCCCCACCAGCAACATTAGACCTCCCCAGAAACAGTAGACCACCACACAAAAAATAGATCCCGTTCAGTAACAGTAGATCCACCAGCAGCCAGCAACAATAGATCCTCCAGCACACCCCAGCACCCTTCCCATTACATGCATTTAGTGCTGGAGGTGTCAGAACTGCATTCCCCCGCATTCTTGCTAAAAAAAGCCCAGCTCCTTAAACTTCAAATGCTTGGAAAAACATCCTCTGTACTGCAATTAGCTAAAAAACCTAGATTGTAAGCTCCCAGGATCAGGGCCCTCCTAACCCTCTTGTATTGAACTGTATTGTTGCTGTATTGTCTCCCGTTATATTGTAAAGCTCTGAGCAAACTGTTGGCGCCATATAAATCCTGTATAATAATAATAATATATAAATCCTGTATAATAATAATAAAAAAGTAAAATTGTATTGGATTCAACTTCTGTATCTTATTGAAGAGTTAAGCTGCCTGTGGATGGTGACAAGTCAGCAAGTGATACTGTCCAAACAGAATGGGTCTAAGGAGGTATGTGGAATATTTAGCCTGGCGAAATTATGGAGAGCAGCCTGGAGTTCCAGTTCTTGGATGGAGATATAAAATTTCAAAAAAGTACATGCCATCTAAAGGTGGTAGTAGGCTGATTTGCTCTGTTCAGTTGTATTTTTGATTAAAAGGTGGTTGAAATGTTTTGAGAATTGTCCTGGTAATCTGTGATCCAGAAACAGGGGCGGACTGACCATTTGGAAACTCGGGTACTGCCCAAGGGCCCGGGGTCAGTAGGGGGCCCCATGAAATAACTCCTCTAGAAACCCACTAGTCCTGAGATTTTTTTCCAGCCAAAAAATGTTGATTCCAATCTATGTGTGCATGGACACATAGGATAACATGCTGGGGACCAGGGGCGAACTGACCATTTGGAAATTCGGGCACTATCCGAGGGCCCGGGGTCAGTAGGGGGCCCCATGAGATGCCCCTGGTACCTTTTTCATAGGCTTTTTTGAGTTTGGGCAAGGACACAGGGGCCCCACGATCCCCTATTGCCTGGGGGCCCCATGAGTTGTCAGTCCAGAAACTTTGTGCTATGGCGGACCGGTATTTCAGCAGGACATTGTAGCAAGCCGAGAAAATTGCCCTTCATTTGCTACAAGCCGTCCCTCCTTGGCACACAGAAATAAAACTTTTCTCAACTTCCTTTTCCAGATTGTTCCGGCTCCTTTGTGAACGCGTATAAAATAAATAAGATATTTTTATGAACGCCGAGGGACAGAGTGACCTTAGCCGTGTTTTATGTTCGCTAATCCGGCTTTCCGCATGGGGCTGATTGAAGGAAGCGGCTGTACAAGAATAATTCTTTTCATTTTCATAGCTTCTCCTCTTTGAAAGGGGCCCTTTAATGAGACGGTGACTTGGATCACCGGCGACTCCGTAGACCTGGCCTGCTTGCTGTGACACCGGGCCACCTGTCTTTGTGTGACAACAGGAAAGCTCTGTGTTTGAAGCCAGGACCGGGGTGACATGCTGGAGCCAGAGCCTACCTGACTATTACATATCATTTCTGGGTTTTACACTGACTTAAAGGAAACCTGAATTCAGAGAGATATGGAAGCTGACACCTGCTGTCTTCTGCTTCTGAAAATGCTAGCACCCTGGCTGTCATGCTGATGCTTTGGGTTTAGGATGTCATGATTCAACACCACCTGCCTGGAGTTTGCATGTTCTCCTTGTGCCTGCGTGGGTTTCCTCCGGGCACTCCGGTTTCCTCCCACACTAAAAAGACATGCTGGGAGGTTAATTGGCTCCTGTCTGAATTGTCGCTAGTATGTGTATGTATGAATGTGAGTTAGGGACCTTAGATTGTACACCCCCTGAGGGTTAGGGACCAGGGGCAGACTGACCATTTGGAAACTCGGGCACTGCCCGAGGGCCCGGGGTCAGTAGGGGGCCCCATGAGATGCCCCTGGTACCTTTTTCATAGGCTTTTTGAGTTTGGGCAAGGACACAGGGGCCCCATGACCCCCTACTGCCCGGGGGCCCCATGAGTTGTCAGTCCACCCCTGGCCATGCCACAACCGCTCTGAAACTATGCTGTCCCTATGCTGTGGAGATGGAGAGAATGGGTGGGATTTAGTAGTTTAACAACAGAAAACTGGGCAGGGCTGACACTGCCCGAGGGCCCGGGGTCAGTAGGGGGCCCCATGAGATGCCCCTGGTACCTTTTTCATAGGCTTTTTTGAGTTTGGGCAAGGACACAGGGGCCCCATGATCCCTTATTGCCCGGGGGACCCCATGAGTTGTCAGTCCGCCCCTGTTAGGGACTGATGTGAATGTACAATATATATGTAAAGTGCTGCGTAAATTGACAGCGCTATATAAGTACCTGAAATAATAATTATAATTCAACGGGCAGCACAGAGGCTAAATGGTTAGCACTTCCGCCTGGCAGTACTCAGGTCGTTGGCTTGAATCCCAACCACGGCACCACCTGCCTGGAGTTTGCATGTTCTCCCTGTGCCTGCGTAGGTTTTCTCTGGGTATTCCGGTTTCCTCCCACACTCCAAAGACATGCTGGTAGGTTAACCACTTCAACTCCGGACACTTTCACCCCCTTCCTGTCCAGGCCAGCTTTCAGCGCTATCACACTTTGAATGACAATTGCACGGTCATGCAACACTGTACCCATATGATTTTTTTTGAGACAGATAAAACTTTATTTTGGTGGTATTTATTCACCAATGGGAATTTAATTTTTTTTGCTTTGTAAATGAAAAAGTCCAAAAATTTTGAGAAAAAGTTTTTTTCTTATAAAATTTTGCAAATAAATAATATTGCATCATAAATCTTGGCCAAAATTTATTCTGTTATCTTTTTAGTAAAAAAAAACAAAAAAAACCAAATTAGTTTATAACCAAAAATTATAATTTTTAAACATTTTTTTTACGTTTATTTTATTTTTTTATATTACTATTTGTGTTTTTTTTTTTTTTTTACATACTGTCACCCCAGCAGTACAGTGTCCCCATGGTGACACTGTACTACTTGTGGGGGGTGATGAAGATTTTTTTTTTTTACACTGATTGCTTTTACATCCATAAAGGCTGTAAAAGCATTAATTTTTCCTTCTCTCTGGCTGCATTCCTGCAGCCATTGAGAAATACTGTGAGAGCTGTGATTGGTCACAGCTTGTCATATGGTACAAAGCTGTTGTGAATAGCCTTGTACCATGTGACCTCTGTGATCATTCACAGATTTCACACGTAGTAAGCAATGATGTCAGAAGTGACATCATTGCTTACTACTCTGCATGTGATCACTGATTGACCAATCAGTGATCACATGATGGGGACCTCGCAGAGAGGTCCCGTACGACGATCGGTGTTCCACTGTGTCCGGAGGACACAGCGGGCACCGGATCACGGTGCTGCACGCTCCCAGGGAGCGTGCACAAGCAGAGTGCGGGGAGGCCGTTTATAAACAGCTACCTGACCCTGCACTGCCCCCGACTGGCCGTTTATATACAACGGCCGGTCGGGAAGTGGTTAATTGGCTCCTGTCTAATTGGGACCAATTGGGAGCCTTGTCCCCGTCAGGAGCTTTGTGCCCCGGGGGATCAGGGTAAGCGGTCCAAGCCCCTTTAGGGGTAGGACACAGCACACCCCTAAGTGCACTTTTTCGTGTGGTGTTTTGCACTTGCACTTTTTTTGTGATACACTTACGGGTTTTTCGTTTATAGTTGCACGTTTGCGGACTTAAAAAAAAAAAAAAAAGGTGTATGTATGAATGTGAGTTAGGGACCTTAGATTGTACACCCCTTGAGGGTTAGGGACTGATGTGAATGTACAATATATATGTAAAGCGCTGCGGAAATTGACGGCTCTATATAAGTACCTGAAATAAAAAAATTCAATAAACTGGAAGGAATTCTGGGTCCCAATAGTTATATGCTTGTTCTGGGGTTGAGACCAAACCAGACACAGCCAGGAAACTGGCATTTTCAGAAAGCCCAGCAATGGCAGCCCACTAATTTTGTTGCGTGACAGGGGCACTTTAAATTTTAAACCATGCGAATACCTTCCAGACATATCACAATGTACAGCAATGGTATCATTTTAATGAATGAAAGCCTTTTTATTGATCTCCAGTCACTTTGCCTAGGCTGAGATGATGTCATCTGTCTGCTGCAGGCAGGAGGAAGCAATTCCTCAGTCCCCCCTCTCCTCCAGAGATCATACTGTACATTGTAACTTTGTAACAATAACAAGGTGACGGGCCGCAGCAGAGGCTGATTTGTGTCAGACAATTGTGAACATAGCCAGGAACTGCACAATCAACAGGATATACAGGACTGTGTCAACTCTGAGTCTGCACCTTATTCCAGAAAGTAGATACTGACCCTGATGACTGAATAAAAATAGCTCCGGCCTTCTGGGGGGAAAAGCAGATTAAAGCATTGTCAGGGGGAGTTCTGTGATCTCTGCGAGTGGTAATAAATGACAGTTACACTTCTACTTTACTTTAACTAGTTGCCGACCGTAGATAGCCGAATGACGGCTTCACTGCGGCCGGCCAGTTCTGGGTGGACGTCATATGACGTCCCCCCAGAATGCGCTCTCCTGCGCGCCCCAGGGGGCACGCACCCGGCGATCTCCGTGATCGCTGTGTCCTACGGACACAGCTGATCACGAGATGTGGTAAAAGGCCGATCATACCGGCCTTTTACCACGTGATCAGCGGTGTCCAATGACACGCTGATCAGAGGGAAATGCAAGTGCCGGTTCTCGGCTGCACTTTCCTCACGCTGTCAGATCGTGAGGAAAGTACTGCCGAGAACCGGCAGTTGTCAGAGCGGGGATCGGCACCGATCATCAGGGCCACTGATGATCAGTGCCCTGATGATCGGTGCCCAGCAGTGCCACCCACAAGTTCCGCCCACCTGTGCCCAGCAGTGCGCCCACTAGCTCCGCCCACCTGTGCCCAGCAGTGCACCCACCTGTGCCACTCTGCAGTGTCACACACCTGTGCCCAGAAGTGCCACCTACCTGTGCCCAGCAGTGCCACCCACCTGGTCCCACCCACCTGTGCCCACCAGTGCCACCCACCTGTGCCCACCCACCAGTGCTGCCCACCAGTGCCACCCACCAGTGCAGCCCAGCAGTGCTGCCAGTCAGTGCCACCAGTCAGTGCCCAGCGGTTGTGCCAGTCAGTGCCGCCAGTCAGTGCCATCTATCAGTACCCATCATCAGTGTCACCTATCAGTGCCGCCTATCAGTGCTGCATATTAGTGCCGCCTATCCGTGACACCTCATTAGTGCTGCCTATCAGTGCCGCCTATCCATGCCACCTCATTAGTACTGCCTATCAGTGCCCTTTAGTGCTGCCTATCAGTGCCCATCAGTGCCGCCTATCAGTGCCCATCAGTGCTGCCTCATCAACGCACATCAGTGAAGGAGAAAAAATACCTGTTTGAAAAATTTTATAATAGAAACAAAGAAACTTTTTTTTTTTTTCAAATTTTTTGCACTTTTTTAATTTATAGCGCAAAAAGTAAAGCGCCCAGTGGCGATTAAATACCACCAAAAGAAAGCTCTATTTGTGAGAAAAAAATGATCAAAATTTCATATGGGTACAATGTTGGATGACCGCGCAATTGTCAATCAAAGTGCGGCAGCGCTGAAAGCTGAAAATTGGCCTGGTAAGGAAGGGGGTATAAGTGCCCGGTAGGCAAGTGGTTAAATAAAATGTAATGCTAGGTCCACTTTACTCAGGTTCACACCTAAGCGTTTTCTGCAGCGTTTTGCAGAAACGCAGTACAGTTCGTTTAACATGATTTCCTATGGGACAGGTTCACATCTCTGCGTTTTCACCCGGTTTTTTGGAAAGGGTCCGGGGCTTTTTTGAACGCAAAATGTTCAGTTTTTGGTTCTATAAACTTCAATGGAAACGTTGCAGAAAAACATGTATTGCGTTTTTGCTGTTTTGCGTTTAAAATCTGCCTAGCAACAAGATAAAAAAACATCAAAAACGCATCAAAAACCCAACCTGCATAGGTGTGAACCTAGCCTTAAGGTCTGGTGTCTACTTAAAGCAGAGTGACAACCAAAAGTGGAAGCTCTGCTTGTTTGCCTCCTCCCCCCTCCACTGCCATATCTGGCACCTTTTGGAGGGGAGCGGATACCTGGTTTTGATGATAGGTACCCGCTCCCACTTCCGGCTCAGTTCGCCGCAGCGAAGTGAGCCAGAAGTTCGGCCCCCTCCTTTTTCCAGCTGTCTCCTGGGAACTTTCACAGGTCCCAGAAGACTGCCGGACCAATCAGGAGGTGCAGAACGACTCATGCATGCGCAACGGGCACCAGGCTGTGAAGCCGCAAGCTATCACACCCTGGTGCCCACAGTTGAGATGCCGGCGCCGTAGAGGAGAGAAGCGGAGGAAGGACGGCGCGGGTGAGAACATCGCTGGACCCTGGGACAGGTAAATGTGTGTTTATTAAAAGTCAGCAGATACAGTTTTTTGTGGCCACTGACCTTTAATAAACACAAAAACGGGCAGAACTCCGCTTTAAAGTGTCACTAAACATTCACTATATCCGGTCTCCCCGGACCCTGCATTCACTATATCCGGTCTCCCCTGACCCCGCATTCACTATATCCGGTCTCCCAGGAGCCTGCATTCACTATATCTGGTCTCCCCGGACCCTGCATTCACTATATCCACTCTCCCCGGACCCTGCATTCACTATATCTGCTCTCCCCGGACCTTGCATTCACTATATCTGGTCTCCCCAGACCCTGCATTCACTATATCCGCTTTCCCCGGACCCTGCATTCACTATATCTGGTCTCCCCGGACCCTGCATTCACTCTATCTGATCTTCCCTCCCCCTGCATTCACTATATCTGGTCTCCCCAGACCCTGCATTCACTATATCCGCTTTCCCCGGACCCTGCATTCACTATATCTGGTCTCCCAGGACCCTGCATTCGCTATATCTGGTCTCCCCGGACCCTGCATTCACTATATCTGCTCTCCCCTACCCCGCATTCACTATATCTGGTCTCCCCAGACCCTGCATTCACTATATCCGCTTTCCCCAGACCCTGCATTCACTATATCTGCTCTCCCCGGACCTTGCATTCACTATATCTGGTCTCCCCGGACCCTGCATTCACAATATCCGGTCTCCCCGGACCCTGCATTCACTATATCCGGTCTCCCCGGACCCTGCATTCACTATATCTGCTCTCCCCGGACCTTGCATTCACTATATCTGGTCTCCCCGGACCCTGCATTCACTATATCTGGTCTCCCCGGACCCTGCATTCACTATATCCGCTTTCCCCGGACCCTGCATTCTCTATATCTGGTCTCCCAGGACCCTGCATTCGCTATATCCCTTCTCCTCGGACCCTGCATTCACTATATCTGGTCTCCCCGGACCTTGCATTCACTATATTCGCTTTTCCCGGACCCTGCATTCACTATATCCGCTCTCCCCGGACCCTGCATTCACTATATCTGGTCTCCCCGGACCCTGCATTCACTATATCTGGTCTCCCCGGACCCTGCATTCACTATATCTGGTCTCCCCGGACCCTGCATTCACTATATCTGCTCTCCCCGGACCCTGCATTCACTATATGTGGTCTCCCCGGACTGTGCATTCACTATATCCGCTCTCCCCGGACCCTGCATTTGCTATATCCGGTCTCCCCAGATGCTGCATTGACTATATCCGGTCTCCTCGGACCCTGCATTCACTATATCTGGTCTCCCCGGACACTGCATTTACTATATCCGCTCTCCCTGGACCCTGCATTCACTATATCCGGTCTCCCCGGACACTGCATTCACTATATCTGCTCTCCTCGGACACTGCATTCACTATATCTGGTCTCCCCGGACCCTGCATTCACTATATCCGCTCTCCCTGAACCCTGCATTCACTATATCTGGTCTCCCCGGACCCTGCATTCACTATATCTGGTCTCCCACAGTGCACAGAACATGGAAATGCAATTATTGTAGTAAATATAAACTGCTAAATACCTTTTCTCATCAGCAGTATTTAGTAGTCTTGTGACTTCTATCAGTGTCTGGGCACTGGTTAAAGCTTGTAGGAGGAGTTTTAATTTTGCTCTAAGAGGATGCAGAACCCCTGACCTAACCTGGATAGTACTGATTGGCCCTGTGCTGATCACATGAACTCTCCCAAGAAACAAAAAAACTCTCTAGTAATGCACACCAAACTGAGCATGTGCAGAGTATCTCCATACAATATGTCTTATCAGGAGATAAGAGGGGGGCACTGGAAAAAGGGGAGAACCAGAGAAGACAGGATCAAACAGCATTTTTACACAATGCAGAGGATTAACCCCTTAGGTTCCACAGTGAGTATAACAAGCATGCCTTACTGCATCTACAGACTGATTGTACTGTTGTGGGTTTAGTAACACTTTATAGATGAAATCTCAGCAGAAGTAAAAGACACAAATTAATGCTACTCTGTAATCTTTTTTTTTAAATACAAGCAGTGTAAGATCATGAATGTGACCTGGTATCAGCCTATGGAAATCATGTATAGCAAGGTTATTATTATTATTATTATTTATTTCAGGTACTTATATAGCGCCGTCAGTTTGCCCAGCGTTTTACATATATATTGTACATTCACATCAGTCCCTAACCCTCAAGGGGTGTACAATCTAAGGTCCCTAACTTACATTCATTCATACACATACTAGGGACAATTTAGACAGGAGCCAATTCACCTACCAGCATGTCTTTGGAGTGTGGGAGGAAACTGGAGTACCCAGAGGAAACCCACACAAGCACAGGGAGAACATGCAAACCCAGGCAGGTGATTAGAGAGTGAGAGGAAGAAGCAGCACAAGGAACCAATCAGTTTATTTACTGACTTTAAGCATGTTGATAGGAGTAGAGAGCAGAGTGACAGAGAGATAAGCTCATCACTGTGCTACTTCTCCTTTCTCTGTCCAGTCACAAGTTGGGGGCTTGTCCGGGATGACCTGTGCTCAGAGAAAGTGGGCTGATTGATGCTAGCCATCAGACATTAGAAGGCATCTAGTGGCTAAAACAAGTACTGCAGGGAAATTTGTGAAACTAAACATTGCAGCAGGAGTTGGTTTTGCTGTTCCATTATTTAATGTTCTATTCATTCTTAGCTTGTTGTATTTCTGCTTTACGTTGAACCTGACACCCGCTGTACAATGAAAAGTATTCTCTGGGAGCAGACACTAGGGGCCCACCTTTAACTATCATGTGGAGAAAGTCTCTTTAGTGCCTTGTTTGAGATGACTTCATTCCTCTATGGGGCCCTTGGCTTCTTCACATACGTTTGACATCCATGGTGCCAACTCTGCCCATGTGTTGCCTCTTCAGTGAGAATGTCACAAGGCCATTAGTGGGTAGGGCACCAGGTAGGCGGGGCTTGTGCACGAATAGTTCGAGCTTCCGTAGCAAAGGGCCAGTTTACTGTCCTTTAGACCTTAGGGGGGCCGGACTGTGGCCAGTGGGAGTAGAAAATGTCCTGGTGTCAGTGAGAGGAATAGAGCCTCATGTTTAGTATTAGGGAAGGAGCAGTCATTGATTTCCCATCATTGATATCAGTGGGAAAAATAGTGCCACATCATTGGTGTCAGTGGGAGGAATAGTGTCCCATATTCCGTGTCAGAGGGAGGAATAGTGCTCCATCATTGGTGTCAGTGGGAGGAATAGTGATCCATCCTTGGTGTCAGTGGGAGGAATAGTGCCCCATCATTGGTGTCAGTGGGAGGAATAGTGTCCCATCTTCCGTGTCAGAGGGAGGAATAGTGTCCCATCATTGGTGTCAGTGGGAGGAATAGTGTCCCATCTTCCATGTCAGAGGGAGGAATAGTGCTCCATCATTGGTGTCAGTGGGAGGAATAGTGTCCCATCATTGGTGTCAGTGGGAGGAATAGTGTCCCATCATTGGTGTCAGTGGGAGGAATAGTGCCCCATCATTGGTGTCAGTGGGAGGAATAGTGCCCCATCGTTGGTGCCAGTGGGAGGAATAGTGCCCCATCGTTGGTGCCAGTGGGAGGAATAGTGCCCCATCGTTGGTGTCAGTGGGAGGAATAGTGCCCCATCGTTGGTGTCAGTGGGAGGAATAGTGCCCCATCATTGGTATCAGTGGGAGGAATAATGCCCCATCATTGGTGTCAGTGGGATGAATAGTGCCCCATCATTGGTGTCAGTGGGAGGAGTAGTGCTCCATCATTGGTATCAGTGGGAGGAGAAGTGCCCCATCATTGGTGTCAGTGGGAGGAATAGTGCCCATCATTGGTATCAGTGGGATGAATAGTGCCCCATCATTGGTGTCAGTGGGAGGAATAGTGCCCCATCATTGGTATCAGTGGGAGGAATAGTGTCCCATCATTGGTATCAGTGGGAGGAATAGTGCCCCATCATTGGTGTCAGTGGGAGGAATAGTGCCCCATCATTGATGTCAGTGGGAGGAATAGTGCTCCATGGTCGGTGTCAGTGGAAGCAATAGTGCCCCAAAAGGCAAGCAAAGGGCCGCATTGGGCCACAGTTAGAGGCCACTGATTTAAGACATGGCATAGAAGTAGTACTTCTGGAATGATAATTGTCGCTGTTTGGCAGCACATATACTTTTTTAGATATACATGTGTATGGGATCAATTCTATGGGGTGTAAAAAATTTTTTTTTTATAGCAATACATCCATCAAAACTGCATGTAAATTTTGTTTTGTGCCAATAGGGCAAAATCAGATGTTCTCAGGCCATATTCTCTGCAGGTTGAATGTGTGAAAGAGCACAATATCACACTATGACCATTAGATGGCGCTGAGTATCATAAGAAATAGGTATGCTCCTCCGCTCCATCTAGTGGCCGTAATGTGATATTGTCCTCATCCACACATTCGATCTGCAGAGAATATAGCCTGAGAACATTTGATGTTGCCTGGTACTCACAGAAGGATTTCAATGAATGAACGGCTATGCAAATTTTATACAAATACACCCCTTTGTGTAGTTTGCAGCTATACCTTTATATACAGGGGTCAGCTATATTTGCTCATGACATATACAAGCTGTAGTTCCTCCTTAGTAGCACAGCACAATGAATGGGTTTGCTGCTGCTGAGCCTATCATTGCAGCACCTATACAGCAAAAGCATTGCTGGGTGATATACAGAATCCGCACATCTCCATAGGATATAGTCTTGAAAATACGGAACAGCAAAAAAAAAATGTAGGAGAAGACGGGCTACTCTGACATTACGTCATCATATTTTATTAAAAATAAAAAAAAGCAATGCAAGTACCTTAAGCTGACCTGGTATCAGCCTCTTGCAGTCCCTGTACAGCAGGGCTGGAGTGCGAAGGGAAGAAGCAGTACAAGGAGCCAATATGCTGACTAGGAGCACGATGGTAAGAGGAGAGAGCAGAGTGACAGAGATGAGCTGATCACTTGTGCTGCTTCTTCCTAGTCATGGTCTAGAGCGGTTCCAAAACTGTGTGGGCTCAGAGAAAGGGGGTTGAATGATGCTGGCCATCAGAATGAGGGCATCTAGTGGCAGAAAAAGAGTACTGCAGGGAGTTCCCTGGATTGAAGATGAGCATTGCAACAAGAGCTGGTTTTGTTCTTTTTTCTGTTAATGGGCTGCTCGGTTTTTGGTTGTTGCTGAGGTTCTGCTGTAGGAATAGGGAGACGCATTTGGGCGCAGGTGCACTTTAAGAACTTCTAATCTAGGTCAGGTGAGGACAAGTTATATAAATAGAGAAAAGTGTAATCGCTGAATGAGGACAAGGCTTCCACCCCATGTGTACGAAGGCCCGACCCATCCTCCCAGCTAGGAGAGATGACATGCTGAGAGACTGCAATACCCAATCCACCCTCCCAGTGACATGATGAAGAACTACAACACCCAGCCTGCCCTCCCAGTGACAGGCTGAGAGACTACAATAACCAGCCTACCCAGTAATATACTGTAACTTGGAAACTACAAGACCCAGCCTGCCCTCCCAGTGACAGGGTGAGAGACTACAATAATCAGCCCACCCTCCCAGCAACCTGCTGAAGAACTACAAGACCCAGCCTGCCCTCCCAGTGACAGGCTGAGAAAATACAATAATCAGCCCACCCTCCCAGCGACCTGCTGAAGAACTACAAGACCCAGCCTGCCCTCCCAGTGACAGGCTGAGAGACTACAATACCCACTCCACCCTCCCAGTGACATGATGAAGAACTACAACACCCAGCCTGCCCTCCCAGTGACAGGGTGAAGAACTACAACACCCAGCCTACCCTCCCAGTGACAGGCTGAGAGACTACAATAACCAGCCTACCCAGTAATATACTGTAACTTGGAAACTACAAGACCCAGCCTGCCCTCCTAGTGACAGGGTGAGAAAATACAATAATCAGCCCACCCTCTCAGCGACCTGCTGAAGAACTACAAGACCCAGCCCCCTCTTGTAGTTTCCTAGTATAGTAATATACTAGGAAACTACAATACCCAGCCCACCCTCCCAGAGACGTTCTGAAGAACTATAATACCCAGCCCACCCTCACAGAAATATACTGGGAAACTACAATACCCAGCCCACCCAGTAATATACTGCAACTTGAAAACTACAATAACCAACCCCCCCCTCCCAGTGATATATTGGGGAAAAAAACTACAATACCCAGGCCACCCTCCCAGAGACGTTCTGAAGAACTATAATACCCAGCCCACCCTCACGGAAATATACTGGGAAACTACAATACCCATCCCCCCAGTGATATACTGGGCAACTACAACACCCAGCCCACCTTCCCGTGATATATTGGGAAAAAAAATACAATACCTAGCCCACCCTCCCAGTGACATACTGTAACTAGGAAACTACAATACCCAGCCCACCCTCCCAGTGATATATTTGGAAAAAAACTACAATACCCAGCCCACCCTCCCAGTAATATACTAGGAAACTACAATAACCAGCCCACCCTCCCAGTAATATACCAGGAAACTACAATACCCAGCCCACCCTCCCAATAATATACTAGGTAACTACAATACCCAGCCTACCCTCCCAATAATATACTAGGTAACTACAATACCCAGCCTACCCTCCCAATAATATACTAGGTAACTACAATACCCAGCCCACCCTCCCAGTAATATACTAGGAAACTACAATACCCAGCCTACCCTCCCAATAATATACTAGGTAACTACAATACCCAGCCCACCTTCATGGTGATATGCTGTAACTAGGAAACTACAATACCCAGCCCACCTTCACGGTGATATGCTGTAACTAGGAAACTACACTACCTAGCCCACCCTCCTAGTTAGGAGATACCCAGCCCGACTTTCAAACCAGGAGATATCACATGCTGAAGAACTACAAGCCCCAACCTGTCCTCCTAACTAATAAATATGGCATGCTGAAGAACTACAAGGCCCAGGCTGCCCTCCCAGCTAGGACACACAGTAACACAGCATGCCCGTAGTTTATGATCCAACTTCTGGAACAGCATGGACTGCCCATCTGGAGGATGTTTTTGATTTCCAGTGAAAAGTATGAAATGAGAAGCTTTCATCTTCCCAGGACTAGGCCGGGGTCTGTGATGGGTGGAGGGAAGGGGGTCTGTGTTGGGTGGAGGGGGGGAGGTCTGTGTTTGGGTGGAGGGGGGTCTGTGTATGGGTGGAGGGTCTGTATTTGGGTGGAGGGGGTAATGGTGCCCACCCTGAGCTGTATCTTGGGTGGGTTAGGATGTTGGAGATTTCCCTGTGTGAATGTGTGTGGGAGAGGCTTAGAAAAACATTCCAGGCCGGGCTGGGATCAGGAAGGGGGGAGGATGAAGAAGAGACTGAAGTCATGGATTTTTCACACAGGGAGACTGTGGTCACCACACATCCTTCTGTGATTTCTCACACCAAAGACAATGCAGGGGGATCAGAGGACAACAGTTTTCTTAGATATCCTGTTTTTCTTTGCTGAATAGTCAGCAGTGGAAAATAATAGTTAAAATAAATGTTCAAAGGGTTTTCAAATGCAAGGAACTATTATGCAGCGCTTGCACTGGCTGGCTGCCGAGGCTTGCGTCCTTAAGCAGGATTCCTCCTGGCCATGCTACAGGACCCAGACGAGGCATCTTAGCTTCTCTCTTACTTCACTGGTGTACAGGGATGCACTTGACCAGTATCTTAAAGACAGAGCAGGACCAATAGAGAAGGTCCCTGAACTATCCCAATACAGTAGAAGCCTTTCCTGCACTAAACTGAACTCTTCCTAACAAGACAAGTTCCTTTTCCTACCTACTCCCACCCATGGTCAATGGCCTCCGCAGGGGAGATATATCCTTTCTGGGTCCAACATGGCCATCAAAATCTTGTGTCCAATCAGGACATAAGGCTGCCCCAAGAAAGCCACTGGAAGTCCTAGACAGAGGACATGCCGGTCCTCTTAAGGGCTTCCCTATCAGCAAAGAAGGAAGTGAGTGAGCAAACTTATGAATGTTGTTTCACCTCTCTGCCCTGCTAAACTGAAAAATCAGCAGCTGAGCAAGCAGAACCTGTCAACGCCAGGCTCCCAGGTCCATCTGAGCCTCAAAATCCTGCAAGGGCTTTCCAGAAAGGGTTCAGTTTGGAGACTCAGCATTAGAAGGGGAACTCCTTAACGCAAGAGTCCTCTTCCCGGAGACCACTGCAGAGGACACAGCAGTTCTCTGCAGGGTTTCTCAACCAGGGTTGCATGGTACTCTAGAGTTCCTCCAAAGGTTGCTCGGGGTTCTTTGAGCAATGAGAAATTTGTGCCTCTCAGATAAATTCCCACTGACACCATTGATCTTTTTTAGCTCTCTGTAAGGAGTAAGTCTTCTCTGTGACCACAAGTGTAAGGAACATTCTACCCACTGACCACCACACTAATGTATCATCTCCTAGATTGTAAGCTCCAAGGAGCAGGGCCCTCGAACCCCTCGTGTATCACATTGTATTGTTATTGTACTGTCTCATGTATTGTCCCCCATTGTAATGTACAGCGCTGAGCAAACTGTTGGCGCTAAATACTGTATAATAATAATCAGGTGTAGAAATAGTCATTATTAGAAAAGGTTTCCTGAGACTGCAAAGTTATTTAAAGGGTTTCTCTGTGTTAAAAAGGTTGCAATGGTCTGCTCAAATGCTCAGAACGTTTTGTTTCTCGACAGCTCCAAGCACTGTACCTGAGGTCGTTGCTCCACCGGGGCAGCAAGAATGTTGAAGCCTCAAGCAGTTGGTCTGCTTCAACCCAAGAGCTTTGCTCCATTACACTTCTCCCTCTTGTACAGACCAACTACTCCTTCCCCTCAAAGCCCAACTACTCCTTCCCCTCAAAGCCCAACTACTCCTCCACCTCAAAGCCCAACTACTCCTCCCCCACAAAGCCCAACTACTCCTTCCCCTCAAACCCTACTACTCCTTCCCCACAAAGCCCAACTACTCCTTCCCCTCAAAGCCCAACTACTGCTTCCCCTCAAAGCCCAACTAGTCCTTCCCCTCAAAGCCCAACTACTCCTTCTCCACAAAGCCCAACTACTCCTTCCCCACAAAGCCCAACTACTCCTTCCCCTCAAATGCTCAGAACTTTTTGTTTCTCGACAGCTCCAGGCACTGTACCTGAGGCCGTTGCTCCACCGAGGCAGGAAGAATGTTGAAGCCTCAAGCAGTTGGTCTGCTTCAACCCAAGAGCTTTGCTCCATTACACTTCTCCCTCTTGTATAGACCAACTACTCCTTCCCCACAAAGCCCAACTACTCCTTCACCTCAAAGCCCAACTACTCCTTCCCCTCAAAGCCCAACTACTCCTCCCCCACAAAGCCCAACTACTCCTTCCCCACAAAGCCTAACTACTCCTTCCTCTCAAAGCCCAACTACTCCTTCCCCACAAAGCCCAACTACTCCTTCCCCTCAAAGCCCAACTACTCCTTCCCCTCAAAGCCCAACTACTCCTTCCCCACAAAGCCCAACTACTCCTTCCCTACAAAGCCCAACTACTTCCCCACAAAGCCCAACTACTCCTTCCCCACAAGGCCAACTACTCCTTCCCCTCAAAGCCCAACTACGCCTTCCCCTCAAAGCCCAACTACTCCTTCTTCACAAAGCCCAACTACTCCTTCCCCTCAAAGCCCAACTACTCCTTCCCCTCAAAGCCCAACTACTCCTTCTCCACAAAGCCCAACTACTCCTTCCCCTCAAAGCCCAACTACTCCTTCCCCTCAAAGCCCAACTACTCCTCCACCTCAAAGCCCAACTACTCCTTCCCCACAAAGCCCAACTACTCCTTCCCCACAAAGCCCAACTACTCCTTCCCCTCAAAGCCCAACTACTCTTTCCCCTCAAAGCCCAACTACTCCTCCCCTCAAAGCCCAACTACTCCTTCCCCTCAAAGCCCAACTACTCCATCCCCACAAAGCCCAACTACTCCTTCCCCACAAGGCCAACTACTCCTTCCCCACAAAGCCTAACTACTCCTTCCCCTCAAAGCCCAACTACTCCTTCCCCACAAAGCCCAACTACTCCTTCACCTCAAAGCCCAACTACTCCTTTCCCACAAAGCCCAACTACTCCTTCCCCTCAAAGCCCAACTACTCCTTCCCCACAAAGCCCAACTACTCCTTCCCCACAAAGCCCAACTACTGCTTCCCCACAAAGCCCAACTACTGCTTCCCCACAAAGCCCAACTACTCCTTCCCCACAAAGCCCAACTACTTCTTCCCCTCAAAGCCCAACTACTCCTTCCCCTCAAAGCCCAACTACTCCTTCCCCTCAAAGCCCAACTACTCCTTCCCCACAAAGCCCAACTACTCCTTCCCCACAAAGCCCAACTACTCCTTCCCCATAAAGCCCACTAGCAGTCTTACTCACTCTTCATCCCAGCACATTACAGACACACAACGTCCAGTCAGGGTTAGGTTGTATTTTAAGGAGACATTTTCAACATGGTGGGTTAGGGCAAGTCTCAACAGAATAAACATCTGCCATTACTTTTCGTGTTCACTGTGACTCAGGTACTCAGGCTGGCTATGCACTGGTCAAATTGTTGATGATTTCTGATGAAAACTGAAAAAAACTGATTTGTGTGACAAATTCAAGGAGCAAAGCAGAAAATTGTTGGCTGAATAGCGGCTGCATCCAATCAGATGCAGCCTCTGTTGGGGTATTCTGACAGCTGCCATCACCGCAGTAGGAGATTCTCTTATCAACGCTGTATAGCAGGCTGACCGAAAAAAATCTATGTGTGCCAGCATCACTTTGGAACTTCTGTTCTGTCTGTCCCCAAAAGGCTCTGAGACACTAAGTCTAGTTAGAAAACATTCGTTGGATGAATGTCACACACATTCATGCGGAGTGGATGAAATTTCCCCTTTATTTTCTGTAATAGATTCATTCCTATAATTGTCAGCTCCATCTAGTGACCCACATGTAGCAAAGTTTCCTAAAATACCTCAACAAGAAAATATATTGCATTTTGCCCACTTGATGAAGCTGATGATCATAAGAATTCATCTATTACAGAAAATACAGAGAAAGCTGTGCTGGGTAAAGCTTCATCCAAAATTGAAACATTCATTGTCTGTTCGATTTATATATGGCAGACTTATGGATTCACTGCTCACCTGGTCCTGTGCCACCATTTATTCTTTCTTCCTTCTCCTTCTTTCTTTCTTCTTCTTTCTTCTCTTTTTTACATCTTCCTTATTCTTCTCCTTCTTCTTGTTCCTTTTGCTTTCTTTTTCTTCTTTCTTTTTTACTTCTTCTTCCTTCTACTTCTTCCTTCTTCTTTTTACTTCACCTTCTTCCTCTCTTTCTTATTTCTTCAACTTTTTCCTTTTTCTGATACCTTCTTCTTCCTTCTTTCTCCTCCTTCCTTCTCCTCCTTCCTTCTCCTTCTTCTTCTTCTTACTTCACCTTCCTCCTCTCTTTCTCATTCATTCTTCAACTTTTTCCTTCTTCTTGTATCTTCTGCTTTCTTTTTTTTCAGTCTTCCTTCTGCTTTCCTCTTCTTCCTTTTCTTTCTTCTTCTTCTTCCTTCTTCTTCTTTCTTTTTTTCCCAGTTTTCTTTATTCTTCTTTCTTCCTTCTGCTTTCCTCGTCTTCCTTTTCTTCTTTCTTCTTTTTCTTCCTTCATCTTCTTCTTTCTTCTTCTTTCTTTTTCCTTCTTTATTTTTCTTCCTTCTTCCATCTTCTTCTTCCTCCATCTTCTTCTTCTTTCTTTCTTCCTTCTTTCTTCCTCTTCCTTCTTTCTTTCTTCCTTCTTTTTTTCTTCTTTCTTCCTTCTTTCTTCTTCTTCCTTCTTTCTTTCTTTCTTTTTCTTCCTTCTTCTTCCTTCCTTCTTCCTTCCTTCTTTCTTCCTCCTTCCTCCTTCTTCTTCTTCCCTTCTTCTTCTTCTTTCTTCTTCTTCCTTCTTCCTTTTTCTCCTTCCATCTTCTTCTTCTTCCTTCTTCTTCTTCTTTCTTTTTTTCTGTCTTCCTTTTTCTTTATTCTTCTTTCTTCCTTCTTCTTTCTTCTACTTTCTTCTTCTTTCTTCCTTCTGCTTTCTTCTTCTTCCTTCCTTCTTTCTTTTTATTCATTCTACTTTTCCTTCCTTCTTTATTCTTCTTCTCTCTTTTTCTACTTCCTTTTTCCTTCTTACTTCATCTTCCTCTTTCCTTCCTCTTTCTATTATTTCTTCCTTCTTCTTCCTTTTTCCTTCTTCCTTTTTTTTCTTCTTTCTTCTCATGATGGGACTAGCTGTCTCTTCCAGGTTCCTACAGATGTCCCCCTAATTATGTGCATGTGCCATGGTAAATCATCAGGAGGTCCTGTGTGTTTTGTAAACAGGACTCTGTGCTGTGATTGGCTACAGCCGCTCAGCAGGTCTCGGCGACAAATCGTTTGCTGGGACTTGATGGCAAATTCCTGCTGTATCCAGTGACAGTGCAAGTTAGCAGCAGGCGCGCCCCTAACCTGGAACAGGCTGGATGAAGTGCATGTATGTGATCCAGCCTGCCCATGCTACTCCATGGCAATAAATATACTGCTGGTGGGCGGTATGCATTTAAGTAATAAACTGTATCTAAAGCCAAAATGTTTTAGTTTTAAATGGAATAGGGAAGGGCTAAAACACCCATATTGGGGAGATTTACTTTCACTTCCTGTTTCAGAGACAGGAAGTGAGAGGAAATCTCTTTAAAGAGTCATCTTAGACGGTTGTCACTATTTCCCCCTCTATACTTGCTTGATGACAACTTAAACTTTTGGATTTCTCCTCATTATCAATCCTATTGACAGTGGTCACCAGGATGAATAGAGAGGATGAATTTGCTCCCCCTATCCCCAAAGCACCCTACTATGTTGTCGAACAGTCCTGCTCCATAGCAGAGGTGACTACATGTGACATTCTCTCTGCTCTACATGCAGGCACATGATATTTATATATCACGTCTGTGCCAAAATGGCCACCAATTCTCACGGGAATCCTGTGTCTTTAAAGGGCAGTGACTGCCTGGAGCTCACTGCA